>NC_046330.1:2169346-2466307 GCF_009819535.1 Lacerta agilis
TTGCTTTTCTCCCAAGAAACTGGCGTCTTCTAATTTCATGACTGCTGTCACCATCTGCAGTGATCATGGAACCCAAGAAAGTGAAATCTCTCACTGCCTCCATTTCTTCCCCTTCTATTTGCCAGGAGGTGATGGGACCAGTGGCCATGATCTTAGTTTTTTTGATGTTGAGCTTCAGACCATATTTTGTGCTCTCCTCTTTCACCCTCATTAAAAGTTTCTTTAATTCCTCCTCACTTTCTGCCATCAGGGTAGTATCATCAGCATATCTGAGGTTGTTGATATTTTTTCCGGCAATCTTAATTCCGGTTTGGAATTCATCCAGTCCAGCCTTTCGCATGATGAATTCTGCATATAAGTTAAATAAGCAGGGAGACAATATACAGCCTTGTTGTACTCCTTTCCCAATTTTGAACCAATCAGTTGTTCCATATCCAGTTCTAACTGTAGCTTCTTGTCCCACATAGAGATTTCTCAGGAGACAAATGAGGTGATCCGGCACTCCCATTTCTTTAAGAACTTGCCATAGTTTGCTGTGGTCGACACAGTCAAATGCTTTTGTGTAGTCAATGAAGCAGAAGTAGATGTTTTTCTGGAACTCTCTAGCTTTCTCCAAAATCCAGCGCATGTTTGCAATTTGGTCTCTGGTTCCTCTGCCCCTTCGAAATCCAGCTTGCACTTCTGGGAGTTCTCGGTCCACATACTGCTTAAGCCTGCCTTGTATAATGTTAAGCATAACCTTGCTAGCGTGTGAAATGAGTGCAATTGTGCGGTAGTTGGAGCATTCTTTGGCAGTGCCCTTCTTTGGGATTGGGATGTAGACTGATCTTCTCCAATCCTCTGGCCACTGCTGAGTTTTCCAAACTTGCTGGCATATTGAATGTAGCACCTTAACAGCATCATCTTTTAAAATTTTAAATAGTTCAGCTGGAAAATCATCACTTCCACTGGCCTTGTTGTTAGCAAGGCTTTCTAAGGCTCATTTGATTTCACTCTCCAGGATGTCTGGCTCAAGGTCAGCAACCACATTACCTGGGGTGTATGAGACCTCCATATCTTTCTGGTATAATTCCTCTGTGTATTCTTGCCACCTCTTCTTGATGTCTTCTGCTTCTGTTAGGTCCTTTCCACTTTTGTCCTTAATTGTGGTAATCTTTGTACGAAATGTTCCTTTCCTATCTCCAATTTTCTTGAACAAATCTCTGGTTTTTCCCATTCTGTTATTTTCCTCTATTTCTTTGCATTGCTCGTTTAGAAAGGCCCTCTTGTCTCTCCTTGCTATTCTTTGGAAATCTGCATTCAATTTCCTGTATCTTTCACGATCTCCCTCACATTTTGCTTGCCTTCTCTCCCCCGCTATTTGTAAGGCCTCATTGGACAGACACTTTGCTTTCTTGCATTTCTTTTTCATTGGGATGGTTTTCGTTGCTGTCTCCTGTATAATGTTACGAGCCTCCATCCACAGTTCTTCAGGCACTCTATCCACCAAATCTAAATCCTTAAACCTGTTCTTCACTTCAACTGTGTATTCATAAGGAATTTGATTTAGATTGTATCTTACTGGCCCAGTGGTTTTTCCTACTTTCTTCAGTTTAAGCTGGAATTTTGCTATAAGAAGCTGATGATCTGAGCCACAGTCAGCTCCAGGTCTTGTTTTTGCTGAGTGTATAGAGCTTCTCCATCTTTGGCTGCAGAGAATATAATCAATCTGATTTCGATGTTGCCCATCTGCTGATGTCCATGTGTAGAGTCGTCTCTTGTGTTGTTCGAAGAGTGTTTGTGATGACCAGCTTGTTCTCTTGACAGAACTCTATTAGCCTTTGCCCTGCTTCATTTTGAACTCCAAGGCCAAACTTGCCAGTTGTTCCTTTTATCTCTTGACTCCCTACTTTAGCATTCCAATCCCCTATAATGAGAAGAACATCCTTCTTTGGTGTCATTTCTATAAGGTGTTGTAAGTCTTCATAGAATTGATCAATTTCAGTTTCTTCAGCACTGGTAGTTGGTGCATAAACTTGGATTACTGTGATGTTAAAAGGTCTGCCTTGGATTCGTATCGAGATCATTCTATCATTTTTGAAATTGCATCCCAGTACAGCTTTCGCCACTCTTTTGTTGACTATGAGGGCCACTCCATTTCTTTTACGGGATTCCTGCCCACAGTAGTAGATATGATAGTCCTAGCGATCCTCATTTTACAGCCCATGTTTCATTAATATTCCCACAATCACAGATAGATTGAATAGCACCTCACCCTTTTCAGGAGGGAGAGAGGGACTGACAACTAGAGAATCACCAGGTGAACGTCTGCCCCAGCTGGGGTGTGGCGGATTGGGGTTTATCTTTTAGAGACATCTCCCATATTGAATACTCACTCCTCCACTGGCCCAAAGACGATTCATTAGCGAGGAGGTGTCACCCCCCTATTGGGGAGGCTAATATGAAGTCTGGGATTCCCATTATTGAAGGGCGAGGGAGGTATGGTGGTGGGGCTAGATATTACTACGGGCGAAGGGCTTTGAGATGCAATAATGCTCGAACCCCTTCCAATCTATGCCCCATCCCAAAGGATGAGGGTAGGGTGAGCAGGGATTATCCACCTCCGTCATTGGTGTTGTGCAATACCAGGTCTATTGGCAATAAAAGTGCCACCATGCGGGACTTTTTTGTCTCGCTGGGGGTTGACCTGGCTTGCGTGACGGAGACCTGGGTGCGAGAAGGTGAAGTAGTCTCCCTGCGTGAGATAGCACCCTCAGGTTTCTCCGTCCTCCACCAATCGCGGACTGTGGGTCGGGGGGGAGGAGTAGCATTGTTAATCCAGGAGGGTTGCCCTTTCAGAGCTCTACCAGTACCGGTGATCTCCGGCATTGAATCTGTTGGTCTGGTGTGGGGCTCCAAGGAGAGCTTGGCTGTCTGGCTGGTGTACCGACCACCCAGCACACCAGCAGCCACCCTGTCAGACCTGTTGGAGGTGGTGGCGGGCTGGGCCTTGGAGTTCCCAAACCTACTGGTCTTGGGAGACTTCAACGTCCATGCCGATGAAACTCCCCCCTCACAGGCTCTGGACCTAGTGACTTCCATGGCGTCACTAGGGCTCTCCCAGTTTGTTTTGGGCCCCACACATCAAGCAGGCCACACGCTGGATTTGATCTTTGGTGCTGGCATAGATGTGATCATGCTCCCTTCTGTGGAAGTGCCATGGTCTGATCACTATGCTCTGAGAGCCGAGATTGACTTCCCGCTCCTCCCCTGCTCGGGTGGCGAGCCTATTTTGGCTCGCCCGCGAAGGCTGATGGATCCTGATGGATTCCGTCAGGCTTTGCGGGACCCTGCCCCCCCTGGCGACTCATTAGATGACCTTGTCGAAGACTGGAATAATCGACTTTTGACGGCCATCGATGAGATCGCACGTAAGCGCCCTCTGCGACCCCGCCGAAACCGGACCCCTTGGTTTACCAAGGAGCTCCGGAAAATGAAGCGGGAACTCAGACGGCTAGAGCGAGTATGGCGGTGTGCTCGCAACAGAGCCTCAGGAACATCTTATAGAAGGTTTATGAAAACCTATGAGATGGTAGTGAAAGCCGCGAAGAAGTCTTACTTCTCGACTTCCTTTGCATCCGCTAGCTCTCGCCCAGCGCAACTCTTTAGAATAATCAGGTCTCTAACAACCCTAGAGGAACAACCAAATTTAAATACAAATTCGACCCATACCTGTGAGGCATTTGCGAGCTTCTTTGCGGAGAAAGTCCTGTTGCTCCGCTGTGACCTCCCTGCCAATTTGGATACAGTAACAGAACTGGAGGCCCCTCGACTGTCCTCGGGTCCAGTATTGGACCACTTCAATCGGATACTCCCTGCCGATGTAGACAGACTCCTCCGAGCTGGAAGGCCCACCACTTGCCCCCTTGACCCGTGCCCATCTTGGCTGATTAGAGCGTGTCCAGACGAGGTGCGGACCCCCCTGGGTGACATCATCAACTTGTCCCTTGGCACAGGGACTTTCCCACGGGAGCTGAAGGAGGCAGTGGTGCGTCCACTCTTAAAGAAAACATCTCTAGATCCTTTAGATCACGGGTGTCAAACACAAGGCCCGGGGGCCTAATCCGGCCCGCCAGACCTCGTCATGTGGCCCGCGCACGCCTCCCTCCCTCCCTCCCGGCGCCCGCCCACCTGCACCGGGGAGGGAGGGCGCGCGCGCTCACTGCACGCACGCAAACACACACGCACAGGCGCGCGCACACAGATCAACCTCCTTCCCCTTCCCCCTGATCACGTGCCCCACTGCTGCCAGGACGGTCACCAGCACCACCCCCTCCCTGCATCTACACACACACACACACACAGCCGCGCAGCTGGCCTCTCTTGTTCCGTCCGCAGCCGGCACAGGCGCTTCCCCTCCGGGAGCCTCACGGAGAAAGAGGCGCCGCGGCGGGGAGGAAGAGAGAAGTAGCAGCCGGCGCCGATCTCCTCCTCCTGTTTTGCCACCGGCGGAGGATCCTTCTCCTTCCTGCCCCTCTTTCCTGCCGCCACCGCCACCGCCTGGAGGTAGCTTTTCTCCTTGGCGTTGCCGGCCGGCTCTCCTCCCTTTCCCCGCGCGCCCTTGCGCCACTCCCTCGGGGGGCCATGGGGCTCCTGTCGCAGGGCTCCCCGCTGAGCTGGGAGAAGACACAGCGCCACGCAGAGCACGTGCGCAAACACGGCATCCTCCAGTTCCTGTACATCTACCGGGCGGTGGGCGAGAGGCACAAGGACGTGCTCAAGTGGGGCGACGAGGTGAGTGAGGGCCGGGGAGATGGAGCTGAAGACCGGATGGATCCAAGAAGCTGCCTTCCTTCCTTTCCTCGCCTCTCCTCTTCTTCCTTCTTTCTTTTTTTCTCTCTCTTCTTTCTTTCGTCCACCCACCATAGTGCGCTTTTGCTGCTGCTGCTTCAACTTCAACACAACAACCTTGGGAGATAGACCACTGGCGGCCCTGCCCTCGCCCAACACCACTGCACGGTGCACATGTTCATAGCTGTCAACTTTTCCCTTTTCTTGCGAGGAATCCTATTCGGAATAAGGGAATTTCCCTTTAAAAAAAGGGAAAAGTTGACAGCTATGCATGTTGCATGGGGAGCGAGTTTACTGGGTGTCGACGGGGTTTGCCCTGAGGAAAAAGTTTGGGGTTGTTATGGTTGTTATTGTTATTTGTTAAATTTGTTTGCTGCCCTTGGATCTCAGGATAGTTCACGACATGAAAAAGCACACCATGCATAATAAAGCAAACCAATAAGACACACACACACACACACACGTGGGTTCGTTGCACCCCCAATTCTGCTGGTTCACACTCAACCGAGACCATTTGCAGTGTGAAACCTGTGTCACCTTGGAAAGCCACAAGCACATCTGATTTAAAGCTTATGTCTCACATTCGGTTTCAGAAGTGGTTTAAAAGGCTTGTATAGCATCACTTATGAAAATGCCCTTCAGCTTCCCTCCTGCATGTAACAGATTGCTTTGTGCCTGGGTCTTCTCACATGGTGACTATTCAGTAGGCATGGTGCTTGTTTACTAATTAATGGGTTTGTGTATGCTAGTCCTATCAGAAGGGCCATGATTTACACCAGTGCCACCGTGCTCTCCTTTCACCCCGAGTTAAAATGATTGAAGTAGTGCGGAGTGGACACATAGTCCTACAGATGAAACCGGCCCTTTGAGGGTGATCAAACTGCTGATGCGGCCCCCGATGAATTTGAGTTTGACACCCCTGCTTTAGATCTATCCAATTACCGCCCAGTTTCGAATCTTCCGTACCTGGGTAAGGAAATTGAGAGAGCGGTTGATGAACAGCTTAGCGGATTTCTGGATGAAACATTGGCTTTGGACCCATTCCAGTCCGGCTTCCGCCCTGGTTATGGGACCGAGACAGCTTTGGTGGCGCTAATGGATGACCTCCATAGACAGCTGGATCGAGGCGGATCGGGCCTGCTGATCCTTTTAGATTTATCAGCAGCCTTTGATATGGTCGACCATGATCTTTTGGACCACCGCCTTGCCGACGTGGGGATTCAGGGCACAGTCCGACAATGGCTGCGCTCCTTTATCTCAGGTCGGGGACAGAGAGTGGTGCTAGGGAGGGAGTTGTCGCCGCGACACTCCTTGGTGTGTGGAGTTCCGCAGGGCGCAATCCTTTCCCCGATGCTTTTTAATATCTTTATGCGCCCTCTCGCCCAGATTGTCCGGAGTTTCGGGCTGGGTTGTCATCAATATGCTGATGACACCCAGCTTTATCTACTGATGGAAGGCCGCCCTGACTCGGTCCCGGACACACTGACCAGGTGCTTGGAGGCTGTGGCTGGATGGATGCGTTGGAGCCAGTTGAAGTTAAACCCTTCGAAGACAGAGGTCCTCTGGCTGGGTCGAGACGACATGGGGTCGGGGGGGCCAACTCCCATCTCTTGCAGGGGTGCAATTAGTGCCAGCGCCTTCTGTCAGGAGTTTGGGTGTAACCTTTGACGCCTCACTTTCTATGGAGGCGCAGGTTACAGCTACAGCAAAGGTGGCATTTTTCCATCTCCGCCGTATTAGGCAGTTGGCCCCCTTCCTCTCTCGCCCTGATCTGGCCACAGTGATCCATGCGATGGTCACCTCCAGACTTGATTATTGTAACTCGCTCTATGCGGGGCTGCCCCTGAAGCTGACCCAGAAACTCCAGTGGGTGCAGAATGCCGCGGCGAGGCTCCTCACGGGGTCTTTGCCGCAGGACCACATTCATCCAGTGCTTTACCAGCTGCACTGGCTCCCGGTGGAGTACAGGGTCAGGTTTAAGGTGCTGGTTTTGACCTTTAAAGCCCTATGTGGCTTAGGACCCTCATACCTAAGGGACCGCCTCTCCTGGTATGTCCCAGGTAGGACCTTAAGGTCCTCAAATAATAATTTGTTGGAGGTCCCGAGCCACAAGGATGCTAGGTTGGCTTCAACTAGGGCCAGGGCCTTCTCAGTACTGGCCCCGACTTGGTGGAACAGTCTGGCACAAGAGACCAGGGCCCTGCGGGATTTGGCATCTTTCCGCAGGGCCTGCAAGACGGAGCTGTTCCACCTAGCCTTTCGGTTGGTTTCAGTTGAACCCTGATGTTTCGTTCTTTTGGGGTGATTGGTGGGCTACTTAAAAATGAGGCTGAAGTTTAGATTTAGTTTTAAATTGTATTTTAATCTGTATTTTAATTAACTGTTTTATGTTTTTATTGTGATTTTATTGGTGTTAGCCGCCCTGAGCTCGGTTTGGCGGGGAAGGGCGGGGTATAAATAAATTTATTATTATTATTATTATTATTATTCGATGTTGCCCATCTGGTGATGTCCATGTGTAGAGTCGTCTCTTGTGTTGTTGGAAAAGAGTGTTTGTGATGACCAGCTTGTTCTCTTGACAGAACTCTATTAGCCTTTGCCCTGCTTCATTTTGAACTCCAAGGCCAAACTTGCCAGTTGTTCCTTTTATCTCTTGACTCCCTACTTTAGCATTCCAATCCCCTATAATGAGAAGAACATCCTTCTTTGGTGTCATTTCTATAAGGTGTTGTAAGTCTTCATAGAATTGATCAATTTCAGTTTCTTCAGCACTGGTAGTTGGTGCATAAACTTGGATTACTGTGATGTTAAAAGGTCTGCCTTGGATTCGTATCGAGATCATTCTATCATTTTTGAAATTGCATCCCAGTACAGCTTTCGCCACTCTTTTGTTGACTATGAGGGCCACTCCATTTCTTTTACAGGATTCCTGCCCACAGTAGTAGATATGATAGTCATCCGAACTGAATTCACCCATTCCTGTCCATTTTAGTTCACTGATGCCTAGGATGTCAATGTTTATTCTTGCCATCTCATTTTTTACCACATCCAGCTTACCAAGGTTCATGGTTCTTACATTCCAGGTTCCTATGCAATACTTTTCTTTACAGCATTGGACTTTCCTTTCGCTTCCAGGCATATCCACAACTGAGCGTCCTTTCGGCTTTGGCCTAGCCGCTTCATCAGCTCTGAATCTACTTGTACTTGTCCTCCGCTCTTCCCCAGTAGCATGTTGGACGCCTTCTGACCTGAGGGGCTCATCTTCCAGCGTCATATCTTTTATATGCCTGTTGTCTTTGTCCATGGAGTTTTCTTGGCAGGGATACTGGAGTGGCTTGCCAGTTCCTCCTCCAGGTGGATCACGTTTGGTCCAAACTCTCCACTATGACCTGTCCATCTTGACCTGTCCATAGCTTCCCTGAGTAATTCAAGCCCCTTCGCCATGACAAGGCAGTGATCCAGGAAGGATTTCTGGATTAAATTTCCATCTGAAATTTAATATAATTTCACTGACAAAACTTGCCTCCCTTATCTTTCACATCTCTTCTCCCATATGAGATGTTCTTGGACTTCAAAGATTCAATGCATATCTAGTCAAAGAGAAAAAAAACCTCTTCTACAGACTTCAGGAAAATAGATGCTTCTGTGTGAATCTAATGGCCAACTATATAGTGCTGGGAATGGGGTGGGAGGGGGCACCTGCACAAGTAAGCTTCATCCTAAGTCATTGTTTCTTCTTGATCTTGTTTCCAAACTGCCAGTAGGTGGCTTCCAAACTTTATGCATCTGGTTTAGGTATAAACATAACATGTATCTGACTTCAGTGTCAAGCAAAGATTTAAAATGTTTACCTGGCAATCCACAATTTTGTACACACATGGTGGTGCTACATTTGATCAGTATCAAAATGGTTCACCTCAAAACCTCTCTGTGCTGCAACAGCTAACAACATGTGCAGAGTTTCACACCTGGCAGTAGGTGAATACACCTGTGTGTAATGCACCCCTGGCCTCTGTGCAAAACCTCTAGCTACAATCCTAACCTTGTACTGTGGCTCTCCGCTAGCAGTGGGTTTCAGCCTGTAAACCCAACAACAACTCACTGCCTGCTGGTCAGCTGGCAGAGTTGTGGGTGTGAAGACTCCTAGAGACTTCATAGCATCTAACTCCTTTTTCATAGCATGCATCCATTTGCTAGCCTGTGCTTGAGGTAACCATTGAACCTTAGCAAAACTCTGGCTCACACTGAGCAAAACCAACCCGCACGTTTGAAGCTGTGAACCTGTCAGGAGGTTTGCCTTTCGTGATGTGCTTAGAACGCCGTGGCACCATGCCAGACTCTGCCTCTTACCCAGACGTGCTGGACTCTGCCTGTGAGTCCCTGGCATCTGGAGAACCACCAAGCGACTTACTGCGCTTGATTTGTCCCCCTGGGCTAGGCTTGGCCGTGGGAGACGTTGGAGACCTACTTCGCTTGCGCTGCCTGCTAGGCCTGGCCTGTGGCGATGAAGATATACTCCTGGTCTCTGGCTTTGCCTTTCTCTTTGGAGTCACCCCCTCTGATGCTGCCCCCTGGTCGTGGCCAGGAGCTTGGCCCTGACCACCAGCAGGTGCACCAACAACAGCGTCTCCTGGTGCAACTGGCTGTTCCTCTACATCCAGCTCACTAAACCTGTCTGAATGCACTTCAGGATTTCCATGGATCCTTTTCCAACCCTCCTGTTCACAAAACTCAGCACTTCTGCTTACCACTACACATGACCTGTTGCCTTGTGGATAAGCAAATCTCCATGCTTTGGAACCTGGCTCATACCCACAGAAAATCATCTTCTGGGATCTGGGACCACCTTTCCTGCATTTCTTCTTCAGGAGCAAGACCCAAGCCTGCGATCCAAAAGTGCGAAAATAGTGCACTTTGATTAAGAACATGCAACTAGGAAAGGCCCCAGGACCAGATGGCCTAACAGCAAAGTTTTATAAGACTCTGAAAGATTGGCTATCGCAGCCTTTAAAAGAAATTTGCAACAAAATACTAGAAGGAGATAGGGCACCAGAGACGTGGAAAGAAGCCTTTATCACACTGATCCCGAAACCAGATACAGACAAAACTTTAATGAAAAATTATAGACCAATTTCCCTTTTGAATGTGGATTACAAAATTTTCGCAAATGTTTTGGCTACAAGATTGAAAAGAGTGTTGAAAGACTATATACATAAAGATCAAGCAGGTTTCTTGCCAGGAAGACAAATAAATAATAACACAAGAATTATTGTGGACATTTTAGAAAAACTGGAAAGAAACATAAACACGGATGCAGCACTATTGTTTATTGATGCGGAGAAAGCCTTTGATAAGGTATCTTGGACGTTTATGAAAAAGAATCTGGAAAAGATGGGAGTTGGAGAAAGATTTTTAAATGGCATTAAGGCCATTTATACAGAACAAAGAGCAAAAATAATAGTAAACAGTGTGATATCGGAGGAAATTGAAGTTGAGAAAGGAACAAGACAAGGGTGCCCTATCTCCCCTCTATTATTCATTACGGTCCTGGAGGGCCTTCTAAATATGCTACGAAAAGAGAAACAGATAAAAGGGATTAGGGTGGGAGAGAAAGAATATAAATTACGCGCCTTTGCAGATGATTTGATGCTATCCCTACAAGAACCGGAAAGCAGTGTCCCCAAAGCCTTGGAACTAATTGAACAATTTGGACGTGTAGCTGGCTTCAAATTAAACAAACAGAAAACCAAAGTTTTAAGTAAAAATATGAGTGCAGAACAGATACAAAGAATACAAGAAGGCACAGGCCTCAATTTTGTCAAAACTGTAAAATATCTAGGTATCAATCTCACAGCAAAAAATTTGAACCTGTACAAAGACAATTATGAAAAACTGTGGACAGAGATAAAGAAAGATCTGGAGATATGGACGAGACTGAAACTGTCGTTAATGGGAAGAATAGCTGCAATTAAAATGAATGTCCTACCAAGGATGCTGTTTCTATTCCAAGCCATACCAATTTTGGACAAATTGGACTGTTTCAAGATATGGCAAAAGGACTTATCGAAGTTTATATGGCAGGGCAAAAAGCCTAGAATTAAGTTTAAGATATTGACAGACTCCAAAGAGAGAGGAGGCTTTGCCCTGCCAGATTTAAGACTTTACTTTGAAGCAGCGGCCTTTTGTTGGTTGAAGGACTGGTTTAAACTAGAAAATGTAGATGTGTTGGACTTGGAAGGACACGATAACATGTTTGGTTGGCATGCATACCTTTGGTACGACAAAGCTAAAATCCACAGAACTTTTAAGAATCATATAGTTAGAAAATCTTTGTATCAGGTGTGGACAAGATACAAAGACTTATTGGAGAGAAAGACTCCTAGATGGATCTCACCAGTGGAGGCCAAGGCCTATAAGAGACCGAATATGTCTGCAAGATGGTTACGATACATAGATATATTGCAGCAGGAAGGGGACTCATTTAAGCTGAAAAGCTATGATCAGGTCAAAAGCCAAGTCCCCGACTGGCTGCAATATCATCAAGTTCACGAAACATTTAAATTAGACAAGAAAATTGGTTTTCAAATGGAAAAATCAAAACTGGAAACAGAACTGATTGAATCGAACTCTAAAAACCTTTCCAAGATGTATAATTTGTTGCTAGAGTGGCATACGAAAGATGAACTGGTTAAATCGACAATGATAGATTGGGCAAAAGATGTGGGTCACAATATTATGATGGATGACTGGGAGAAATTGTGGCAGAAAGGTATCAATTTTACAGCATGTAATAGTTTAAGAGAAAATGTAATGAAAATGATGTATAGATGGTATCTGACACCAGTTAAGATAGCTAAGATGAATTCTAAAATGTCGGATGTGTGTTGGAAATGCAAGTCTTCGAAAGGTACCTTTTTTCATATGTGGTGGTCGTGTTCAGGGGTAAAGGCCTTCTGGGATAAGATTTATAATGAGCTTAAAAAGGTAATGAAAATTACCTTTAGTAAGAAACCAGAGGCTTTCCTTTTGAGCATGACCAATGAAGAGATACCCAGCCAGGACAGAGTATTTTTTATGTATGCCACGACAGCAGCTAGAATTCTACTGGCAAGAACATGGAAAGGCGAAGAGATCCCAACAGTGGAAGAATGGCAGATGAAGTTAATGGAATACATGGAACTCGCAGAACTGACCGCTAGAATCCGAGACCAGAGGGAGGAGAAGGTGTCGCAGGACTGGAAAAAATTCAAGGACTATCTAGTTAAATCTGAGAAACTGAATATTTGAGCAGAATTTGGTAAAAGATCGGCTTTAGTATGTTAATGTTAGACAAGATTGCATAGAAGAAATTTTTTATGAAAGACTTAATTGTTAAAGAATGTTCTAAGATATTGTGCTTAAAATATGTTTTATATTGGATTAACTATATTTAAGAGTATGAAGAAATTTGGTGAATGTTAAGGGAAAAAGATATAAAGCTACCCAAAAAGTATATATGATTTTGAAGGCAGTGGAGGGAACAGGGGAAGTCCCCTAGTAGAGAAGCTAGAAAATAGAAAAATACAAAGATAGGTGTTTATTAAGGTTGGTATGTTTTTTTTCTTTTCCTGTTGATATTGTTATTGTTATTGTTTTCAATGTGTTTTTGTGTTTATATATTGTGTGTTTATTGTGTTTATGTTTATGTTATGTTTTTTCTTTGTTTTATTGGAAAATAATAAAAAACCTTTAAAAAAAAAAAGAAAATAGTGCACTTTGGGCTTTTTGCCATACAGCAGGAAGTAGGGTGTGTTCCCTACCACAGAATTCAATGTCCTGTTCTGGGTGAAATTACAACAATGCCATGCTTCAGCCCAATAGTACCAGGGCAACCCTGAGATAAAAAGAAGAGCCTCCATGGCCTCCTGTAAGGTGCAGTTCTTGCGTTCCGCGACCCCGTTCCATTGTGGGGGGAAAGGAGCGCTGCGTCTGTGCTTTATACCTTTCGCACGAAAGAAGTTCTGCAAACTAGACGCTAAAAACTCAGCTCCTCTGTCACTCTGAAAGGCTTTTACCTTGGTGGCAAATTCAAGCTCAACTGCCACCACCCAATCTTTAATGACATCAGCTGTCTGCCCCTTGTCTTTAAGCATGACAGACCACGTCATTCTCGTGAAATCATCAATGAGACAAAGAGCCCATTTCGAGCCACCCACAAAGATCCATATGAACTAGCTCAAATGCGTGTTTGGTCACTCTCTCGGACCGTGGGTAGCTGCATGAGTATACTTTGGCCTTCTTACAAGCATTGCAGTCTAGGAACTTAGAACATTCTTTCATTTTGCACCCTTCAGCACACTCAACCTGTTTGCAAACATATCTCCAGTTGGCTTGTGACATCCTTCTATGTCATAAATGGAGGCACTGGTCATGAGTGGGAATGTTAGCACACTGTGCCCGTGCTTCTTCAGAAGCAACACCCCCTGTTTCAGGAACCTGAGCCCCCTCAGAGGCATCATTACCTGTTTCCAGCACGTACAGCCCATCCTGGCACAGTACCTGGACCAACTGCTTCCCACCTTTAGAAATGGTGCAAACCTGGTTCTCAAAACTGACCTTAAAACCTGCTTTGTCAAGGGCAGAAACAGAAAGTAAACCACTTTTCATGCTGGACAACAAATACACTTCAATCTCAGCATTTAAACAAGGCATAAAAGCAACACCAGCAGTTGTTATTGTCCTCTTGGTTGAATCAGCCATTGTCACAGTCTTTCCATCTTGAATCTCCCAGCAGTTCCACAACTGGACACCGGATGGAGCTGTAAGAGGATGGCTGGCCCCTGAGTCAATGATCCAGAGTTGTTGTTGTGGTATTGGGTCATAAAAGCTTTGACCCAAGTGGTGCTGCTGGCCGGCACTGCAATCAATCACCTTTACGATCTTCTCCGACATCAATGGCGCCCAGGCACACTTCTGCTGCGCTCTGAACGTTCTTCCAGTAGCAGAGTGAAACGCAGCGACAGGATGGCTTGTTGAGGTCTGCTTCTTCGTGGTGTCTGAAATAACGCGACACACACCAGTGCTACTAATCTTAACTAAGCTTTATTTAGTAGCACACACACAAGTCCTACAGACTCGAGCTGCATGTCTGCAGCAAACAAAGAAATCACATTCAGCAGTAACAGTACACTGAGCACGCACGCTGAACACAGAGAGAGACTAAGGGGAAAGTGAAACCAAACCTCCCCTTTTCTAGACAAAGGAAAAGTGCCCGTATTACAGTGGGCAAGGCTCCCAGGATCAGAACGCCTCTTGCATCATTAACTCTAAGATGCCCAGAAAACCTGACAGTTGTTTATCTTTGGCTGTTGTCTTTCCCACCAGAGCAAACGCAGCTGCCAAGTGGTGAGTTCCAGCCTCACCACCTCTGCCCCCTTGGGGAGGGCCTCTTCCTCCGCGCCGTCCTCTGGCCCTTATCTGCCGGGTGCCATGGGAGATGACCTTGGAAGCTTCCTGTGGACAGGCTCTGCGTAGATGCTGATCAGACCCACAGCGAAAACAATGCCTGGCTGCAAAAGCATTCACGGTGCTCTCAGTGCCTGCACCTTCACTCCTGGGCATCGAACAGCCCCCCTTTGCAACATTTCCTTTCTCTCTGAGCCCACGATTCTTCTCATCAATCAAACGTCCCGAGACATATTCTATATCAAGCTGTCCGGGAGGGGTGGATTCGAGAGTAAGGCACAAAGTCTCATAACTGGAGTCTAAAGAACTCAGCAGAGTGTACACCTGCTGTTCCGCCAAAAAGGGAACCAGGAGCTGCCTTAAAATGGGTGAACGTTGTTAGCATCTGAGTAATATGCTCTCTCACGCAGGCTCCTGGCTGCAAACGCAACTCAAACAGCTGCCTTGTGACATGGATCTGGGCCCCAGCCATGTTCCTTTCGTGTACACGTCTAAGGGACTCCCAGATGTCGTGGGCGTTCTGGGTAATATCTACGTGCGCCATCTGTGCTTCATCAATCGCAGCTGCAATAGCCACATCCGCTGCTCCGGCAGCAGCTGGGACCGGGGTGTTCTGTATGCAAGTCTAAAGGCCTTTCACAGCAAGCCAAACTTGGACCCTCTTCGCCCAATCAGCCCAATTCCACCCACTGAGCCTTGGGAAATTTTCCTGTGCCTCCGCCATTTTTTCCTTTCCCCCTGGGGTTTGTGTAGAGTACTTACACGGCTGTTGCTTCCAGCTCCCAGCTCTCAGCCCTCAGCTCCAGAATGACGGCTTTCACCGGCGAGTCTCACTGCTCTGTGCCTCTCCGTGCACAATGCAGGGCTCCAACCGGACTTGTTGCTGCTGGCTGCAGCAGACATTGACCTTCCGTCCTGGTCATCAATCACTTCAGAACATTAAAGCGGGCATCGCCATAACCTTTTAAAGGCGGAGGGGGTCGTAACTTCTTCACCCCCGACGAGACTGCAGACAAAAGTCATAAATTTTCCGGCCCGTCGTGCTTCCCAGTCTTTCTTCGACTGGCTAATTAGCAGAGTGAACACACAGCGTTATTTATGTCTGAAGTGAGAAGATGCAGTCGCCAATTAATCTGCTGGACACAGCTGCTGCTAACAACTAGCAGTTTATTTCAGAAGCAAGAGAAAATACAGTCGCCAGGAGAACGCAAACTCATGGCTGCTTCTTCCCGGTAGAAAAACAAAACCAAACTGGTTTTGATATTGGGAATTTATGCGCCAAATGATGGAAAGTCAATCTTCTACAAAAAGATTCATGATATTCTTTTGGATTATATGGACTATAATGGGGCAGTTTCCACCTTGATGGACAGGTCTCAAAGGACAAAAATCACAAATGAAGGGAAACTGCCCAAAACTTTCTTCGAAATGGTGGACAATTTGGATTTGATAGATTCATGGAGATTGAAAAATCCAACTGAAACAGAGGCAACATATTTTTCAGAATCATAGAAGTCATGGTCTAGGTTAGATTATATATGGATTTCCAGAGCATTGGCACCTAAATTTCAGAAGGCAGAAATCTGCCCCAAGACATGTTCAGATCATAATGCAGTACAATTGGACTTAAAATTTTTCTCCAAGGATTCTTTCAGATGGAGAATGGATGATGCGTTGCTGAGAGACTCTAAGGTAATAGAAGAAGCCGTAAAAAAGATGAAAGAGTATTTTCAGATAAATTTGAATTCACAAGTAGAGAAAAGAATTGTTTGGGATGCAAGCAATGCGGTGATGAGAGGGTTCCTTATAAGGGAAAAAGCTAAGAAGAAGAAGGAACAAAATTTGGAAAAAGAAAGATTGCTGGAGCAAATAAGAGGAAAAGAGAAAAATCAACAAATTCAGAAAGAAATAAAGATCTTGCAGTCCCAATATGCGAAATTACTTAATCAAGAGATTGAATGGAAAATTAGGTTGATGAAACAGAAAACTTTTGAATCGGCTAAAAGTGTGGAAAACTGTTGGCTTGGCAGTTGAAGAAAAGACAGAAATTGAATACCATCGACTTCCGGCGAGGTCGCCATCACGGGCGGTCGTGGGTTGCCTCGGCAGCGAGGCGACCCAGTCCAGCCCGGGGGTTGGAGACCCGCTACCGCTAAGCGGGGCTCCGGTGAGGCGCGGGAAGAGCGTCCCGCGCCTCGGGCTCCCCGGCGGGCCCGCTAAGCTCTGTACCCTTCCCTCGTTCCCCCTGTAAAGGGGGAGTGGGGGTGAAGGGAGCGCGGAGCTGGGCCATTAGGGGACATGCCCCAACCGGGCGGAAAAGCGGCGAGCGCTGGCCGTGACGAGCGACAACGTTCTCCCTGCAGAAGATGAAAGGGAATGAAGCCCGGTGGTTGTGAGTACTTGATTGGATTAATCTGTGGACTTAACAATCCGGGAGGTTTCAGGGAAAGGAAGCCTGCCTCCCTCCCTTCGGTGGCAAGAAAATAACGGTTTTTGATAGACTGCTGCTACAATGATGGTTACATTGTTTTGTCTTTTTGCTAAGTGAGACTACTGAGATTTCCCTTTGGGGAGGAAGATGATGGAAAATATCCCTTCTTAAAGTTGTGGTCTTTACGCCCCGGTTTCGGGGAAAATGGCTGCGAAAGCTTGAGTTGGAGTGGAAAATTACTGGCATTAAGATGGAGAAACATTGAAATAGAAACTGAAATTTGACACCTATGCCCGCTTCTACCATGTTGGGCTTTGTTCTCGAACTTGTTTTGAACTCTGGATTAACCGATGAACAAAAGATTACTTTTCTAAAACTGGAACTGCTTAATCAGAAACTGACGGTCTTGAACTGGGGCATGAAGAAAAATGTGCTTCCCACAGAGGAGACCTTTCAGGTGATTGATTCTATGGAAGAGTGCCTTGGCAAAGAGCTGATGGGGATGATAGAAGATCAGAGAGAGATGGCTTGGCGACTCCGGGGAAAAGAAACGTCCTTTGGGGGTGGCAGACCCGGGACGGTGAAGATTGTTATATCCAGCCCTCGGGAGCGATGGGCAAAAAATTGAGATGTTTACAAATAGAAGAATAATGCAGCATTGAACCGGAGAAGCTGGAAGATCAACTGTGTACCCTGATGCTCAAGGCAAGGACTGTTATGGACTACGTCTGGATCTGTGGACTTATAAGAAAAGAGGACAATTTGAGGAGTGGTTCCGGTGTAAGGCGGAGAAGGACAATGGTTAGAGGGGGGATAGAGTGAACTGTTTTAAGCGTAAAATATAAATGGTCTGTTATGGTAACTGAAATCGGTGTGTCAAGATATTAAGTCTTTTTAAATAAAAAAGGGGATATTTTGAAGTTCTTTTTTGTTATTAGCAGCAGTTTAAAAGAAAGAAGAAGTTTGTTTTGATGTGATACAAGAATAATATGTTAAGATAGAAAGTTTTGCTATTAATTGTTATGAAGTTATAATATGATTTGATTTTATCTAAGATAGAAGTGAGATATAATTGTAAATTGAAAATAAGATTTTAAGAGGTTTGTTTAGATTTGATTTATTTTGTTTAAATGAATTTAATTTTTGAGAGGTGAAGTTATTAAAGTAGAATTTGGATTTGAAACCGAAGGAGAGAAGGCAGGGGAAGTCAATTGTAAAGATTCGAAACAAGAAATTTTTTGTGTGTGTATGTAAACAAGAAGAAGAATCTTGGTTATGTTTGTATTTGTCTTGTATAATTGTGGGTGGGTGATTGTTTGGGTTGATGTAGGTCTGGGTGTGGGATTATTCTTTGTTATGGAAAATACCAATAAATTCTTTATAAAAAAAAAAAAAGAAATTGAATACCATCACCAATTTAAAGGTAAAAGACAAGAATGTGGAGAATCCAGAGGAGATCAGAAAATGTTTCCAGAAATTTTATAAACAATTGTACAAGGAAGAGAAAGTACAGGGGAGAGTTATTGAACAATTCTTGGAAAAGAATGGCTTGCATAAAATCCCAGAAGTCTTGACAAAAAATATGTCACCTTTGCAGGCACAGAAGTTACAAGACCAAACTGGACTAAGTTTTGTTAATAAGGTCAAATATCTGGGGGTGAATTTGACATCGAAGAATCTGAATCTGTTCAAGGGCAATTATGAAAAATTGTGGAATGAGATAAAAAGAGACTTGGATGTATGGACTAGATTGAAGTTGTCTTTGATGGGCAGAATAGCAGCCATAAAGATGAACGTATTACCAAAGTTGTTCTTATTCCAAGTACTTCCGATTATAGATAAGTTGGATTGTTTCAGAAGGTGGCAAAAGGATTTATCTAAATTTATCTGGCAGGGGAAGAAACCCAGAATAAAATACAAGATTTTGACAGACTCTAAAGAAAGAGGTGGATTCTCACTGCCAGATTTAAGAATTTATTTTGAAGCTGCAGCCTTTTGCTGGTTGAAAGAGTGGTTTAAGCTAGAAAACACGGATGTGTTGGACTTGGAAGGACATGACTCTTAAGATTTAGTGTCAGGAGTATAACGTATTCCTGGACACCGCAGAGTTAGACGCAGACTTTTCTGGAAGCTTCTGGCTGTTGTGTAATTGACTGGACAGCACAACGCAGGAACTCAGCAACTCACTGGATAACTATATACAGTGTTTATTGAAGCAACTAGCATCCATAAAGTTACTATTTACAGACTTTACAAATAAAAGAAACAAAACAAAATCTTTTCCTCTCTGTCTCTCTCTCTCTATACTGACCACTTTCTCCACACCAACACCTGCACCACACACTAACCACAAAGCTCTCACACAGAGCTGAGTCTTTAGGAACTCATTGACCAATCACAGGTCGTTGCTAAGGGTCTGAGAGAGAGCAGATCTGGGCTGTCTGCCAACTAGCTAATTGCTTGTAGATAGACAGCTGCATTTCTGCACGTAGGCAACTCTGAAATCTCTAACAATGACAATGTATTTGGCTGGCATGCTTATCTTTGGTATGATAAAGTTAAGGCCCACAAAGTATTTAAGAATCATATAATTAGGAATGCCCTGTATCAGGTTTGGATTCAGAATAAAGACTTGCTGGAGAGAAAGACCCTCAGATGGTTGTCACCAGTGGAAGCTAAGGCCTACAAGAGACCCAGTATGCCTGCCAAGTGGCCAAAGTATGCTGATATACTGGAACAAGAAGGTCCGAATTTTAAATTGAAAAGTTATGAACAATTGACAGATAAAGTATCTGACTGGTTGCAGTATTATCAGATAAATGAAATCTTTAAGTTAGATAGGAAACAAGGCTTTCAATCAGAGAAATCCAAGTTGGAAACAGAACTAATCAAACCGAGCACTAAGAATCTTTCCAGAATGTATAATTTGTTGCTAGAGTGGCATACAAAAGATGAAATGGTTAAATCAGTAATGATTGATTGGGCTAAAGATGTGGGACATAACATAATGTTGGAGGATTGGGAGAGGCTGTGGAGGGAAGGTACTAAGTTTACTGCATGTAATGTATTGAGAGAAAACATCATGAAAATGATTTATAGGTGGTATTTAACACCAGTGAAATTAGCTAAGATGTATCATGGTATGAGTAATGAATGTTGGAAGTGTAAACAAGTAGAAGGTACCTTCTATCACATGTGGTGGACATGCCCAAAGGTAAAGGACTTCTGGGAGAAAATCTATAATGAACTTTTAAAAAGTGTTGAAAAACACATTTACTAAGAAACCAGAGGCCTTTCTGCTGGGCATGACCAATCATGAGATTCCCAACAAAGATAGAATATTTTTTATGTATGCCACGTATGCCACAACAGCTGCTAGGATTTTAATTGCTAAAAGATGGAAAACTGAAGAGCTACCAACAGTCGAAGAATGGCAGATGAAGTTGATTGAATATATGGAACTCGCAGAACTGACCGCGAAACTCTGAGACTAGAGGGAGGAGAAGGTACAAGAAGATTGGAAGAAATTCAAAGAATACTTGAAACGACGTGAAAAGTTAGATATTTGAAACTGAAATCAGAGGACATTATAGACGATAGCAATAAATTGTTAGATTAAAATAGGATATAAGAAGGTAGAATTGTGGTTTTTTATTGTATTTGTTAGGAATAAGATTATAGATATAAGAAGATAGATAAGGATTAAGATTAGTTGAGAAAGAAGAATTTAAAGGTGTTATAAAGTTACTACAGTATATTTTAAATGAACGCAGAAGAGAGGACGTGAGGAAGTCCCCAAAATAAGGTTATAAATAAGATAAGTTTAGTTAGATAGATGTTTGATTGTGTGGGTTTGTTTTTTGTTTTTTAATTGTGTGGTTGTGTATTGTATTAGTGTTTTGTTTTGTATTTTGTATTTTTTTGTATTGTTTTTCTAAAATACCAATAAATTTCTATTAAAAAAAGAAAAAAAAAACAAAACCAAACTGAAACAATACAGACAAAGTAACACCCATAAGTGGGTGGAGCACCCAAGTGTCAGAACGCATATCTGGTGGACTGTTAACCCTGTGTTAACCAGAAACCTCCACATTAATCTCTAATAATTTTAAATAACTCTTATTTTAAAAGCGCTTGTCTTAGAGAACCATTATTATTTTTTAAATTTTATTTTGCTTTACAATCATACAATCCATATTCAATAATCCATCAATGTGATGTTTTACATCAACATTCATATACAAAAAATTCTCAGTATATGCAATCTCCCACCACCCAACACCCTCCCTCCACCCTTCCCTCCACCCTCTTCTTGATTTCATATCATATTTTCAGCTTGCGTTCCTTACATCCTTTTTCTCTTATACTAAGACTTATAATCCTTCATCAATTCCTTTTTATACCTCCCACTCTAATCTAGGCACATTAGCATATTGTTTTTTGAGCAGTATTTTTCTAAATAATCTTCATATTGCTTCCATTCCTTTCTTAACTCTTGGTTGGATTGGTTTCGGATGGCCGCTGTTAACTTTGCTGAAATTAAATATTCATTTAATTTATTTAACCAATCTTCCTTTGTTGGGGTCTTTTGCGCTTTCCAATTCTTAGCTATGATTATTCTCGCTGCCGTGCTTGCATACAAGAATAATTTTTTATTTTTTGTGGAATTTCCTGATTAATTATTCCTAATAAATAGGCTTCTGGTCTTTTAGTTATCGATAATTTTAATATCTTCTTAATTTCCTCATGTATCATTATCCAAAAAGGCCTAATTATCTCACACGTCCACCACATGTGCATTAGCGATCCTATCTCTTTCTTGCATCTCCAACAGAGATTTGTATTCCCCTTCCATATCTTTGCTAATTTGACAGGAGTTAAATGCCACCTATAGAACATTTTGATAAAATTTCCCCTAATCGTATATGATGCCGTAAATTTTATGTCCACCATCCATAATTTTTCCCACTGCTCCAAATTAATAGTTTGCCCCAGATCCTTTGACCATTTTATCATCGTCTCCTTCACTTCTTCCTCCGCCAAATCCCATTTCAGTAGCCAGTTATAAGTCTTTGATAATAATTTCTTATTGGATTGTATAATTTCCATAGTAAATTTGGATTCCTCCTTATTAAACCCTCTTTTCTTGTCTGCATTAAACACGCTCGCTAATTGTATGTAGTGCCATCTATCCAAACCCAATGTTTTTAATTCCTCATATGATTTTAATTTATAATTACCTTGCTCCTCTTTTATTAATTGTTTATAAGTTGGCCAACTTGCCCTTGTGTTGACTTTCTTCATGCTGAAGGCCTCAACTGGGGAGATCCACCAAGGTGTTTTTGGTTCTATAAATCTTTTATACTTATTCCAAACTTTAAATAGTGCCCCCCTCAATATGTGATTTGTAAATCCTTTGTTAACTTTATCCTTTTCATAATTCAGATAGGCATGCCAGCCAAATCTGTTATTAAAACTTTCAAGATCTAACACTTTTGTTTTTTCCAATTTGATCCTTTACCCAAATTAGGCACTCTGCCTCATAATATAGCTTAAAATTTGGTAACGCCAATCCTCCTCTCTCCTTTCTATCTGTTAATAATTTATATTTTATTCTTGGTTTTTTCCCTTGCCAAATAAAATTTGTAATATCTTTTTTCCAATCCTCAAAACAATTTTCTTTATTTATAATTGGAATTTTTTGAAATAAGTAGAGCAATCTTGGTAGGACATTCATCTTTATTATCAATACTCTCCCCCAAAGTGATAATTGCAATCTGCTCCATCTTTCAAAATCTTTTTTTAACCTCTTTCCAAACCTTTTCATAATTATTTTGGAATAAATTTATATTTTTCATAGTCAATTCTACTCCTAAATATTTTGCCTTCTTCACTATCTGAATTCCCACCAATTCTTCCAGTTTCATTTGTTTTTGGACTTGCATATTTTTAACCATAATTTTTGTCTTCCTCTTGTTTAACTTAAACCCTGAAATTTTCCCAAAATCTTCCATTACCTTTATTGCCTTCATTATGCTTGTTTATGGGTTTTCCATTGTTAAGATGATGTCATCCGCAAATGCTTTGATTTTAAATTCCTCCCTTCCCTTCCTTCCCTTCCTTATTTCTTTTTCTTTCCTGATTTCTGTCAATAGAGTTTCCAATGCCAGGATAAAAAGAAGCGGTGAAAGGAGACAGCCCTGTCTTGTTCCTTTCTCTATTGGAAAACTTTCTGTTTTATCCCCATTTATTATCAAATTTGCATACTGCTTTTCATATATTGCCTTAATTCTTCTATTATAATTTTTGCCCAGATTCGATAATTCCATATTTTTTTGCATATATTTTATTGATATATTATCGAATGCCTTATTGGCATCAATTAGCATGAAGGCCGCTTTTTTACCAGGTTTTAAGTCCAGATATTCTAGCAGGTTAATTACTGTCCTCAAATTGGATTTAATATATCTATTCGGAAGGAATCCCGCCTGATCTTCATGGGTGGTCTCTTTTAATATTATTTTCAATCTGTTTGCCAGGATCCCTGCAAATAGTTTATAATCATTATTTAGCAAAGATATTGATCTATAATTACCCATTTCTTGTCTTTCTGTTCATTGTTTGTGTATTAATGTAATGTTAGCCTCTTGCCAGGAATCTGGTATCTTGCCTTCTTTCATTATTTTATACATTAATTTTTTTAACGGGATCATTATTACATCTTCCATCTTTTTATAATGAATTGCCGATAGCCCATCCGGACCCGGTGATTTCCCCAATTTAAGCCCTACTATTGCTTGGTCTACTTCCATCATTGATATTGGTTCATTTAACCTCTTCTTTTTCTCTTCCTCAACCTTTAACACTTGTTTATCTTGCAGGTATTGGTCAATTTGTTGTTCTGTCTCCTCTCCTTTGCTATATATCTTGGCAAAATATTTTTGAAATGCCTTTTTTATCCTTTCTTCCGTATCTAGAATTTCTCCCTGTGATATTACCTTATTAATTTGTCTCTCCATCTGCCTCTTCTTTGCCTGCCATGCCAGGAGTTTCCCGGGTCTGTTGCCTTGTTCAAATGTTTTTTGTCTCATCCATTTTATTTTATTTTCTATTTCACTACTTAATATTGTCGCAAGTTGAGCTTGCAACAATTTTATTTTTTGGTTTAGTTTTGTATCTTTGGGTGACTTTGCCAAAAGTTTCTCATTTTGTGCTATGTCTTGTTGTATTTCCTTTAATTTGGCTTCTCTTATCTTCTTTTGTATTGCATTTTGCCTTCCCTGCATCCCAAACTACCCTTAAATCAACCTCATCTGTCATATTTATTTCAAAAAATTCTTTCATTGACTTTTGTGCCTCCTCCACTATCTTATCATTATTCAATAATCTCTCATTTAATCTCCACCTCTTGTTTATTTTCTTAGTTTCTCTTAACTCTATTGTCATTGGAGTGTGATCTGTAATTGATTTTGTCATTATTTCTATTTTATGGTTCAGATCATCTGTTAGTTGGAAGAAAGTTTTTGGTAATCTTCCTGACTTTGTTTTTCCCATCCCCTGCGTTCTGTCCCATTCTGCCGATGTTACCCCGTTTAGGTCTCCCATCAATACTATGTCTTCGCTATTATATTCTAACAATTTGCTTTGAACTTTTTTAAAGTATTCCCTTTGGTTTTCATTTGGAGCATAAATGCCTACTAATATTAATTTTTTCTATCTTTCTCGATTTGAATTCCTATCAACCTGCCCTCTTCACCTTTAAATAGCAATTCTGCCTCCCATTTTGGGTTTACATAGATGGCCACCCCTCTTTTTTTTCTTATATCTGAGGCGATATAGTCCTCCCCCCAATCTTTTATTTATCAATACCCTTTCATGTTTTTTAGCTATATGTGTCTCCTGCAGACATATCACATCCCAGTTTTTCTTTTTCAATACATGTTCTACCCTATTTCTTTTTTTCTTATTATTTAGTCTGTTCACATTCCACAAAAGTATGCTTAAGTTCATGAATTTTGTTCACACCTGTATACAAATTTGGTCAATCTTTTGCAATTATTAACTTTATTGAAAATATTTGAAATCTGACAGTAAGTTATCAATTACTCTCCTAACAGGTAAATCTCTCTACGTCGTTGATATCAACTCTCCTCCCTCTCCACTCGCCTCCTCGGTTGTACCACCTTTCTCTTCTTCTCCTCCTTCTTCTCTTTTCTGATCCTCCTCTCTTTCAATGCACCCTCCCCCCTAATTCTTTCCTGTATGTTCTCCTGAACATATCCATCTCATCAATTGTTCTTATTACTCTTCTTCTGTCCTTATAAGTAAAGGCCAAACCTTCCGGAAGCAGCCATTTAAACATAATTCCTTTTGTTTTCAATACATCAGTCAGGACCTTATAGTTACTTCGTTTTTTCAAAATTCGTTTTGGCACTTCTTTATAAATGAAGACATTATGTCCGTCTATTGTCATTTTCCTTCTTTGTACAATCTTATCTTTCAGTAATCTAGAATTCAAAAACACTAAGCAATCACCTGGCCCTCTAAATTGCCTCTTGGCATATGGTTTCACTCTATACACTTTGTCAATGTCCATTAACATATCTTCTCTTAGTTCTAACCATGTAGCTAATTCTTTCACGAGTTTATTCATGGTGTTTTCATCCTGCGATTCCAGTACTCCTCTAAATCTCAGAATCATCTCTCTCTGGTACATTTCTAAGATAGCAATTTGATCTAGTGTATCTTTCTGTATTCGCCTTATATCATTCACCTCCATATTCGTCACCTCCTGATTCTTTCTTATTTCTTTATTTTCAACTTGCAATTTTTTGTTGCATCTTTCATTGTGTCTTCTTGCTTGCGTATCTTAGTTCTTAAATCACCTACCGCCTTTTCTGTCTCCATATTTTTTATTGTTAAGTCCTTCAGTTGGCCTGTGAGTTCAACAATCAATTTTGAATTCTGTTCGATCTTACAGCCCATATTATCCAACTTTTCATTTATTGATTTATTTATTCATATTGACTATTAGATCTCTTAAGTCTGCCATAGAGTCCTGTTCTGAATCTATTACTGACTGCCTTCTTGCCATCGCCACTGGTATTGTTGTCTGCGATTGTCCTTTTCTATTAGTCGTCATCTTTGTTACCTTTGTTACACTATATACACAATAAGACAAGTTTTGTCCCAGTTCTTTTCTCTCAAAATTCACAATCAATGCCTTGTGGTATTTTAAAAAATAATGAGGATAAATTCTCTCCTTCCAATTCCTATGGATGGGGGGGGTATGGGTACATTAAAAAAGGATTAATTCATTCACTGCAATCTATTTTCAAAATTCCCTAAATGTGGCTGATTAGTCTACATTTATGGCTAAACCGTCTATTCAGTTCTTATACCACAGTTTTTCTTACTTCAGATAATTTTTAAAATTTTTATCTTTACTTCTAAGCAACCATTGGCAAATATGACCATCAAAAAGATTAGCCCATTCAAATATACATCACTGTCCTGCAATATTTATCCTGGACACAAGGTGTCCCTCTTTATACATTCCACTACGAAGACTCTATTACCGCACTTCCTGATTCTTCACTTCCTTTCTCTTAGATGAAAACGAAGGAGCATGACTTGCTTAATTTTCTCATCGCCATCTTGCCCTCTCACCCCCCCCCCTTTGGTTACCAAGCCTCTCCAGAAAATCCCAAATTCCCGTCTTCCCAATCCCTCCCCCTTCAATAAAATAGATTACATAGTTTGAGCGGCTTGTTTTTCCTCCAGTTCTTTCTCGTTAATTCTGTTTATAGCTCTATATCTTCCCCACTCTTTTCTCGGTTCGCCTTTCTCGTTCGTCTTCTTTGTTCGCCCTCTGCACGCCTTCTCTTCTCTCCTCTTCTCTCCCCACCGTGCGATCCCTTGTATTCCTGCTTCCTCCTCTTCCCTGCCCAAACTCCTCGTCTCCTTGTCTCCTTCTTTACCGGACGTTTCTAGCGCAGCGCAGAAGAGCATTTTGAACTGGGGCTCTTTCTTTCGGTCACCTCTCTTTCCCCCCCTTTTTTGAGCACTAGGGGTCTTCTTCTCCTGGGCGCCAATATTTTTATGGGGGGTTATATGGGTGGGGTTCCGCTAGCCTTCACCTCCCCAAGTCTATCAACTGGATACTGGATGCTATGATATTGAGTCTTTTGCTAGCGTGCACCTATCCTCCTTTAAAATGCAGCGTGAGGTCTCATCTCACCCCCGCAAGTCCACCATCAAGATAGCATGGATCCCCGGTAATTATTCCTTTATTTTCAGCCGTTTATCTCTATTCACTTCTCTTTTCCCCCCAATCTTTATTTATTCTTTCTGGCTTCTCATTCAATTTTATCCTTAATTTCGTTTAGATGCGTTAAAAGGAGTTCTTGAGATCAGGGAACTTACAGCTTTCTGCTTCGGGGGATTCAGCACAGCTCAGCCGGTTTCCACTGCGCCCCACAGCTTGAGGTGGCCCTTTGTTCCAGCACCGAGGTCCTCTGTTCCTTCCTCCTCCTCCTTTCACTTTTGTGCCAGAGGAGCAGAGGTTCAGAGACCCCTTTTTTATGCCGCTTGGTGCCTTTTGGTCCGAACTCTCCTCTCGGATCTTTACCGGGGAGCAAGTTTCGCCGATCTTCTCCCCTTTAACCCTTTGCCATGGGTGGGTATGCTTGAGCTGCTCAGAGCACACACCCCGATCCGGCCCGTGAGTGTGCCTTGCCGGAAGTCGAGAACCATTAATTTTTAACACCTTTTTCCCCCTTCTCTTCAGATGCAACCAGAAGACACAACCCTGAACTTCAAATTCATTCGGGTAAAGTGGCATGCTTGTCAAAACATTATGTTTCTTGGGAAGCTGGTTGTCAGTTGGAGCTGGGATTAGGGGCACTACCACAGAAGAAGGAACAACTAAAATGTCAAGAAAGGGGAGGGGTTAGGAGAGGGTTCCTTCCAACTCTAGAATTTTGTGATTCTGTGACAAGGCTGATAACCTGTGCTGCTGAGAAACCTACATCTTCTAGCTTTGTCCACCATGTATTTTCCCATGAAAAGGAATTGTTCAGTAGCATACAGTTGGTACCACATATCTGAATGTGGCAAGTACTACACCTGAAAAAGTTTTTATTTCTGGTCTGAAAATGGAACTGGCATAAAGATGCAATTGTTCCCAAGGCTAGGTGATCTCAATTAGGTCTCTTTGTTGCTTGGTTTCCAGTACCAGTTGGAATATAAAAATTCAAAGGGGGCATTCTGGCATCAAGAGATGTTCATTCTTTGTGGGAGTTCTCCTCTACTGCAAAGAGGTATGCCCGTTAAATGCTAATTAAAACTGCCCTATATGAACTGGCTCATGAAGAGGCTGCATGGTGATAGCTTATTCCTCACCACAAGCACCAAGTTTGAGTCACAGCATATTAGCATCATGGTTATGCTGGGCTTTTGCAGTGTGGATTGGTCTGCAAGTTCAGGTGCTGGAGAGCTAGGGTAGGAAATGAGAGGACACTTTGTGGCCCAAAAAAGAAACAGCCAGTGTAGCTGAAGAGATGTAACTCCTAATGCTTTATCTGCAGGGGGAAAGGTGGAGATGGTACCAGGAATTTCTCTACTCCCAAGAATTACAAGCCCTGAAGCTTTTCATCGAAAGTAGCATTTGCCAAGCTCCTCAAGAGAAAGTAAGGCATTAATGGAAACAATAGATTGATTCTTACAATTTGTTATGAACAGCTATTCTTCAGAAAATAAGAGGAATATTTTAAAAATAAATATGTATTTATTAAAAGATTTTAATGAGTAACAAAAGTTCGTTTTAATGAGTAACAAAACTGTTTTCACTACAAAATAAAAATTAAAAAATCCTTCCAGTAGCACCTTAGAGACCAACTAAGTTTGTTCTTGGTATGAGCTTTCGTGTGCATGCACACTTCTTCAGATAGATACATGCATGCATGCACACGAAAGCTCATACCAAGAACAAACTTAGTTGGTCTCTAAGGTGCTACTGGAAGGATTTTTTTATTTTTTATTTTGTTTTGACTATGGCAGACCAACACGGCTACCTACCTGTAACTAAAACTGTTTTCAGACATCGTGATAATTTCTGGTCTGTGATGTGGAGGTTTCTGGTTAACACAGGGTTAACAGTCCACCAGATATGCATTCTGACACTGGGTGCTCCACCCACCATTGGGTGTTACTTTGTCTGTATTTAGTTTCTGTTTTGCTGGCCGGAGAGAAAGCAGCCATGGAAGGGTTTTCTCCCAGTGTGTGTTTTTCCTTGCTTCTGAATTAAATGCTAGTTATTGGAAGCCTCTGTCTCCAGAAGTTTTTACTGAGAATTTATCTACTCACTTCAGACATAAATCACGCTGGGCATTTTACTCTGCTAATTAGCCAGTCGGAGCAAAGACTGGGAAGCGCGCCAGGCTAAAAATTTACGACTTTTGTCTGCAGTCTCGTCGGGGGTGAAGAAGTTACGACCCCCTGAGCCTTTAAAACTTTCTCATGTGACCATAATAAATCAATTCAATTCAACATTGTGATATATCAAAATATTGTGATGTTTAGCTGGTGATTTATCACAGGGTGGATTTGATTTAAATCAAACCGATTTAAATCACGATTTAAATCACTAGTCAGGAAGGCTCAGGGTGGATTTAAATTAAAAAAATCCGATTTAAATAAAAAAATCGGATTTTTTAAATTTAAATAGGATTTTTTTTTATTTAAAAAATAAAGATAAGCCTAAGATAACCAGAGCATGTATCACTCTGGGAAGACAGTGCATGGGCAGATAGGGTCTCATCCTGCGTACCAGATGGAGCTGGTAGACGACTGCCCTGCACACAGAATTGATCTGTGCCTCCATGGACAGCTATGAATCCAAAATGACTCCCAGGTTGCGCACCTGGTCCTTCAGGGGCACAGTTACCCATTCAGGACCAGGAACCCCCCATCCCTCCAGAACAATACTTCTGTCGTCTTGGGATTCAACTTCAATCTGTTTACTGCTATCCATACTCCAACCGCCTCCAGACACTTATATGCTCCAGGAAGCATATAAGGTCCAATGAGGTTCCCCCGGTCAGAGATAAAATGACACAGATCAACCAGATGTAATTCAAAGCAAAGCGGCGTTTACGCCTGATCCTTTATTGCAAAATATTGAGCACAGTTGCAACAGGGGTTCCAGCTCCCAAACGCCCAATGTGGTACGAAGGAAGGAGAACCCCGAACAAAAGAAGACACAGATTTTTATACTTTCTTACAGCACAGCAGAAGACGTCACAGGAGGGGCGAATTTGGAGGTTACAGATGAGCAGTTGTGAGAAGTGTTTTGGTGAAATTCTTAAGTGGTGTTGACAAAGAAAGGAAGGTTGCGGATGACTGTTACCGGTATTTCTCAGCCCATCCCATCCATCTTACTGGTGTCTGTCTATTGTGATTTTATGATTGCAAGGTGAAGTTTGATGGTTCTGCCTGAAGTGCTTACTTGCAGGGAAGAATGACTGGGCTTTTGGCGATTCTGGAGCTTATGTTGATGCTCCCTGATGCCTTATGAATGAAACGTAACATGTTTCTGTGATAGTTTGTGAATGACTCATTGAAATAAACACTTGCATTTGTGAATTTGTGTCATATCACTGCAGACCCTGTAGGTGGAGCTGTGGCGCTGTATTAGTGCTTGAGCTGTCATTGTGCAGGTTCAGGGAGTTACACCTAGCTTTCATTTATACAGATATATCAAAAAACCGTGTGGATACATTTATGAAAGTGTTTAAAAAGCATAGCTGCATTTTTGGTACAAAGTACATAAACACATACATTATTCAAGTTCAGAAATGATCGACATTTTATAGTTCGATACAGGATAGAAACATGGGTGAGAGAAAGGAAGGGATTGACCTTTAGTGATATTTATTAATACATATTTTCTTATAACAGTACCATCCGCGTACTGGTGAACACCCAGTCCAAACCCCCTGATGATCTCTCACAGTGGCTTCATATAGGTATGAAAAAGCATGAGGGAGAAGACGGAGCCCTGAGGCACTGGCGGAGGAAGAGGAGTGTGGGGGGGCACACCGCCCCCAGCAGTGCAATCCTGGTGGGATGCCATTGCGGCTGTCCACGCGCTGGGCACCATGCCCCACCTGCTCTCCCCCCCCCCCCGTGCCAGAGCATGAAGCTCCGCCACTGCCCTGAGGCACCCCACAAGTGAGCTCCCAGGGGTCTGAACATTCATCCCCCAACACATGCCCATCTGCCCCCCCCCCCCGTGGAACCTGCCCCGCCCTGTCCCTCCACCCTTAAAACAAAATACTGTAACTTCTATAATGTAAAAATGTAATCTAAAATACAAATTAAAATTAAAATAGCTTTTTTCCCAAGCTTAAAACACTTTAAAACACCCCAAAGTTAAAACCCCATCCTCATTAAAACAGTAACTTTGGCACAAGGGGGTTGGCCCTCACCCTCATCCCACTCCCGAAGTGCCAGCTCCCAAAAGCTCCCAGAAGGACAACCCCCTTTGCTGGCGGCCCCTCCCCCAGGGCAGGCAGGCTTTATAGAGCTGCCCCAGCATCTGGTGTACACCTAGCTGGGGCAGCAGATGTTCCCAATGCTGCCTTCCTGCCCATGGTCCTGGTCCTTGCAGGACTTTGCAGTCCCCTTGAGTGGGGGGAATTGGCAACCCCCCCCCCCAGGCTAATGTTTCACTTGTGCTGAATTAAACCATCAAGATAAATGGTGAAATAATAAAATTAACCTGTGTTTATTAAGGAGGGGTTATGTTCCCTTATTCCTTTTGAAAACAATAATATTAATAATAGTAAGTAACAAGCAATGTGTAAAATGAGAAGTAACTAAAAATAGCAGCATCAGCAGTTGACTGACATTAAACACATACAAAAGAGAAACCGGTATCATGACAGAGAAAGAAATAGAACTGTTGGAAAAAAGCTCAGGTGTAAAGGTCTGTCATAAAGCTAGGTATTTAGGGGTTTGGATTAGTTCAAAGAATATAAATCTGTTTCAGGATAACTACGCTCCAATGTGGGACAACATAAAATGCAGTATGGTGAAATGGAACAACCTCAAGTTGTCTCTATTAGGAAGGGTAGCCTCAGTCAAAATGATGGTGCTTCCTAAACTCTTGTTTCTTTTTCAAACATTACCAATTTTGGGGGGTGAGGACAGGCTAAGGGAATGGCAGCGATATATATCAAAATACATATGGCAGTGTCAATGTCCTAGAATAAAACACCTTAATATGATTGATATAAAAAACACGAGGAGGGCTAGCCATGCCTGACATAACATTGTATTATGATGCGGCCTGCCTCACTTGGCTTGCTGAGTGGTGCCGCCTTGACAACTTGGAACTATTGGATCTGGAAGGAGTCAATTTAAGGTTCGGCTGGCACGCATATTTAAACTACGAAAAACATAAAGTTCACAGGGATTTCTCCAACCACATTATAAGAGGATCTTTATTGAAAGTCTGGCTGAAACATCTGTTGGAACAGCGGGTGCCTTGGTGGAACTCCCCCTTGGAAGCCCAAGCGTTGAGACGTGGCAACCTAGAGTCCGAATGGCCAACATATCAAACACTGCTAAAAGAAAAAAATGACAAGTTAGAATTAAAATCATATGAAAAACTAAAAAATATAGTAAACGATTGGTTTACATACTATTAACTTTTTGAGAGGTTTAAAAGAGATAGCAAAACAGGCTTTGAGAAAGGGCAATCAAAATTCCATCTAGAAGTGGTAAATTCAAAGACCAAAACCCTTTCAAAGGCATACCGGTTACTGCAAGATTGGACAGTAATGGAAGAACAAGTCAAATCCACAATGACGCAGTGGGCACAGGATATAGGTCATGATATAATGATGACAAGGTGGGAAAATTTATGGAAATCCAGCTGGTGTTTCACCACATGTAATTCGGTCAAAGAAAATTTAATAAAGATGTTTTACAGGTGGCACATCACCCCCCACAAACTCTCGAAAATGTATAAGAACGCGAGTAACATCTGTTGGCAATGCGAGGAGGTGGGAAGTTGGTACCACATTTGGTGGGAATGCAGTAAGATAGAAACATTCTGGAATGAAATACATTTAGAAATGGGGAAAAAAAATCTCAAAATCAAATTCCTTAAAACACCAGAAGCTTACCTTATAGGAATAACTACCCCTGACATACCAAAAAAATATGAGGATTTTTTTTCTTTATGCCTCAACAGCTGCAAAAACCTTGATAGGGCCAAAATGGAAAAGTGCAATAATACCTAGCAAAAAAGAATGGTTTTATAAAATCATAGAGTATACGGAGCTGGCTTACCTTTCAGAAAAGGTAAAGGACAATCCGAGGGAAAAATTCATTGAGGAATGGAACAGCTTTTTGTACTATCTCAAAAAACGGTGCAACATCAATACAGTTTGGGCTTTAGAATAACTCTTGTACGGTTTAAAAAGGGTATAGTAATAAAATAAAGTTAAAAAGTAAAGGAATGGAATAAAAAGAAAGAAAGAAAAGGTAATCGAGGTCTGAGTCATACTTTTATGTGTTTCTTATATATTTATTAAATATTTATTAGAATTTAATTAAGAGATGGATCAGGGAAGTCAAGGAACAAAATTATCTAATAATTTAGCCCTTATGTTACGAACGGATGGCTAAAAAGCATGAATATATGGATTTAAATTAATTAGTGTTATAATGTGATATTTGTCTAATATGAATATGGAAGATATGGATGTAAGTATATTATACGTGTATAGTTCCCCCCCCCCTTTTGTAGTTGTAGTTGCATTTGTACTGTTGGTTGGTATGTTTGTATGTATGTTGGTTTGTATGTATTTATTTTTGTATAATAAAAATTTAAAAAAGAAAAAGAAAAACAATACCAACAAATTTCCCAAACCCTTCCGACTTCCTATCAAGCCCAACCGTATAGTTCACTTGTATCCATGAGTGTAGTTCAACACATTCAAATATCTCATATATCTTTAATACACTGTAATATCAACCGGTACCCAATTTTCAATTCATATTATTCTTTTTACTTCCAAGGTTACTGAAAAGCTGGCATGACTACCTGACCCCTACTATATTTCTGAACATATTTTTTATATATAGCCCAATTTTCTTGAAACTTTTGTTTTGATCCACCTCTCAAACTATTAGTTAACTGAGCCATTTTGGCAAACTCTTGCAATTTGTTCTGCCGCTCTATTATCGATGGTGGTTCTGGTTATTTCCACCTTTTTGCTATTAAAATTCATGCTGCCGCTGTGGCATACAGAAAGACCTCTCTTAGTTTGCTTGGGATTTCTTTGTCAACAATACTTAATAGGAGGGATTCTGGTTTTGGGGGGGAACGTAACTCCTACCAATTTTTTGAGCTCATCATAAATCAAGCCCCAAAATACCTTTATCTTCTGGCATATCCACCACATATGGAATAGATCTCCGTTATTCCCCCCACATCTCCAACACGTACTTGCAGATCCTTTATAGATTTTTGATAATCATCTGTGTTGGATTTTCATCATATTTTCTTTTATATTAAAAGAGGTTGTAAAATTCATACTAACCCTCCACAGATGTTCCCACTCATTCATCATTATCAGACGTCCGATATCTTGTGCCCACCTCACCATAGATGACTTTACCATCTCCTCCTTGACTTCCCATTCGAGGAGTAACTGATAATTTTTTGAAATTATCTTATGTTTATTATTTATCAGATCCACCTCTAATCTTGTTGGCTCTTTGGGAAACCCCTTTTTTATCTTGTTGGAAGATTCCATACAATTGATGGTAGTCCAACCACCCCCCGAGGCCTTCTGGTCTGGCCTTCACCTATAAGGATAGAAGGAGAGTTATAAGATCAATTGATGAGATGGAGAAGTTCAGGAGAACCTACAGGAAAGAATTGGGGGGGTACATAGAAAGAGAGGAGGACCAGAAAAGAGAAGGAGGAGGAGGAGAAGAAGAAGAAGAAGAAGAAGAAGAAGAAGAAGAAGAAGAAGAAGAAGAGAAAGGCGATACAATTGAGGAGGCGATTACAGAGGGAGGAGAGTGAATATCAACAACGTAGAGAGATCTATCTACTAGGAGAGTAGTTGATAACTTACTGTCAGATTTTAAATATTTTCAATAAAGTTGATAATTGCAAGAGATTGGCCAAATTTGTGTACAGGTTTAAAAAAATTCATGAATTTAAGTATAATTTCGTGGAATGTGAATCGATTAAATAATAATAAAAAAAGAAACAGGGTGGAATATGTATTGAAAAAGAAAAACTGGGATGTGATATGTCTGCAGGAGACACATATAGCAAAAAAACATGAAAGGGTATTGATAAATAAAAAACTGGGGGAGGAATTTATTGCCTAAGATATAAGAAAGAAAAGAGGGGTGGCCATCTATGTAAACCCAAAATGGGAGGCAGAATTACTATTTAAAGGTGAAGAGGGAAGACTGATAGGACTTCAAATTGAGAAAGTTAGAAGAAAATTAATATTAGTAGGCATTTATGCTCCAAATGGAAACCAAAGGGAATTCTTTAAGAAAGTTCAAAGCAAATTGGTAGAATATAATAGCGAAGACATAGTATTGATGGGAGACCTAAATGGGGTAACATCGATAGAATGGGACAGAACGCAGGGGGTGGGTAAAACAAAGTCAGGAAGATTACCAAAAACTTTCTTCCAATTGGCAGAAGACCTAAACCTGCTGGATGCATGGAGGGGAAAAATCAAAGAGAAAAGCAATTTACATTTTATTCCGATGCCAACAAATCTGCAAGTAGAATTGACGCAATATGGGTGACAAATACTCTTATTACAAAGGTTCATAAAATAGAAATAATGACAAAATCAATTTCAGACCACTATCCAATGACAATAGAGCTAAGAGAAACTAATAAAATAAACAAGAGGTGGAGACTAAATGAGAGATTATTGAACAATGATAAGATAGTGGAGGAGGCACAAAAGTTAATGAAAGAATTTTTTGAAATAAATATGACAGATGAAGTTGACTTAAGGGTGGTCTGGGATGCGGGAAAGGCTTTCATAAGGGGCTTCTATATAAAGCAAAATGCAATACAACAAGAAATAGCACAAAATGAAAAACTTTTGGCAAAGTCACCCAAAGATGCAAAATTAAATCAAAAAATACAAATGTTGCAAGCCCAATTTATGACAATATTAAGCAGTGAAATATAAAATAAAATAAAATGGATGAGACAGAAAGCATTTGAAGAAGGCAACAGACCCGGGAAACTCCTGGCATGGCAGGTGAAGAAGAGGCAAAAGGAGAGGCAAATTAGTAAAGTAACATTGCAGGGAGAAATCTTAGACACGGAAGAAAGGATTAAAAAGGAATTTCAAAAGTACTTTGCTAATCTGTATAGGAAAGGAGAGGAGGCAGAACAACAAATTGATCAATATCTACAAAATAAACAGGTGCTGAAGGTTGAGAAAGAGAAAAAGAGGAGATTAAATGAACCAATATCAATGATGGAAGTTCACCAAGCAATAGAGGGGCTTAAATTGGGGAAGTCACCGGGTCCGGACAGGTTATCGGCAATGCATTATAAAAAAATGGAAGATGTTATAATGATTCCGTTAAAAAATTTAATGAACAAAATAATGAAAGAAGGCAAGATACCAAATTCCTGGCAAGAACCTAATATTACATTAATACACAAACAAGGTACAGATAGGCAAGAAATAGGTAATTATAGGCCAATATCATTATTAAATAATGATTATAAATTATTTGCAGAAATCCTGGCAAATAGATTAAAATTAATACTAAATGAGACTATCCACGAAGATCAGGCAGGATTCCTTCCAAATAGATATATCAAATCAAATATGAGGACAGTGATTAATTTGCTAGAATATTTGGACTTAAAACCTGGTAAAAGAGCGGCCTTCATGCTAATTGACGCCGAAAAGGCATTCGATAACATTTCAATAAAAGATATGCAAAAAATTATGGAATTAGCGAATTTGGGTGAAAAATATAACAGAAGTATAAAGGCAATATATGAAAAACAGTATGCAAACCTGATAATAAATGGTGATAAAATGGAAAGTTTCCCAATAGAGAAAGGAACAAGACAGGGCTGCCCCTTATCACCGCTTCTATTTATATTGGCACTGGAAACTTTGTTGACGGAAATTAGGAAAGAAAAAGAAATAACAGGGATAATGTTAGGAAGGGAGGAATTTAAGATTAAAGCATTTGCGGATGACATTATCTTAACAATGGAGAACCCGGAAACAAGTATAATAAAAGCAATACAAGTAATGGAAGACTTTGGGAAAATTTCGGGGTTTAAGTTAAACGAGAGAAAGACAAAAATTATGGTTAAAAATTAAAGACGTTTTGGGGGGGTTTCTGAGCCGACAGGCTAACAAGTACTCACAACTTGGGTCCGTGCGCTTCCTCATTAGGCACTTAATTGGCAGTCTTAGCAGAGCAGCACAGCTTCGTCCCTGGAACATTAGGCTTAAAAAAGGCTTCCGGAGTCAGTAGCTTCTTCTAAAAACTACTTTATTACAGAATATATACAGATTAGCCTGGAGCACATTCTTCCTGCATTGTGCTCTCAGCTCACACAAAAAGAACTGCGACACACAGAAAAACAACAGTAATACAACAATGTCAACATCCAGCTGTAGGGACATCATATCCTCTTCAGGTTTAACCCTGTGTTAACCTGTTACTCCAACACCCCCTCTCGTTCCACAGCTGGAAACAATAGGCATAACAGTTCACCCTAGACCAATCCCATCACAGAACACCCTGTGCTTGATGTTTCCCGGAGGTTTGGTGACCCCATCGGCCAGATTCTCCTGGCTAGGACAGTAACGCAACTTAACCATTCCTGTCCTAATACTCTCACAAACGTTCCTGAAACGTATGTCCAAGTGTTTTGTTCAAGATTTAAATTGGCCTGACTCCGTGAGTTTCAGGCAGGGCTGATTGTCTTCCCAAACTGTGATGGGCAAGGAACAATCCCCAATGATCTCCTGAACCAAACACTTGTAGAACTCAAGTTCACGAACTGAGTCTGAAAGAGATGCAAATTCTGCTTCTGTGCTTGAAAGCGCAATCAGGCTTTGCTTCTTGGATCTCCAACCAATCACAGCATTTCCAAACTTCACAACCATACCTGAAACAGACTTCCTGTCAGCCAAATTGGCCCAGTCAGCGTCAGTGGAACACTGAAGCGTAGTATCACCCTGCGCTGACAGCCTGAGCTTGAAAGCTCTGGTATCCTGCAAATACCTCAGAATCCTCTTGATACCATTCCAGGCAATGACGCTAGGTTCTGCAGTCTCCCTACTGAGTAGGTTCACTGCAAACGCAATATTGGGCCTTGACCACTGGGATAAATACAACAACATGCCAAGCGCGGACTGAAAAAATTCTGGTCTTTGAAACTTGGGTGTCCCTTCAACCTGATTGTCTTTCACAAAACAAGTCTCCATAGGTGTCTTTGCACCTGCACATTCAGACATGTTGAACTTGTCTAGCAACTGTTCAATCTCACCTTGCTGGCTCAAAAGAAAACTTCCATCCTGAGATCTGGAAATCTCAACACCAAGGTACATGCTAACTGGGCCTAGGTCCTTCAGTTTGAAACTCTGACCTAGCTCCTGAGCAAACTCCTGTACCTGTGCATCTGACTGGCAAGCCAGAATGACGTCGTCAACGTAAATCAGAGCCAACACCTGATGCATACCTGCCCCTTTCAGGTACAGGCAGCTATCAGCACAACTCTTCCTAAAGCCTAGCTTCACCAAAGATGCATCAAGAGTCGAATTCCAGTTTCTTGCTGACTGCCTCAAACCATAGATGGACTTCTGCAATCTCCACACCTGTCCTGGCCACTCATCCTCAAAACCTGGCGGAGGTATCACGTAAATCTCTTCCTGCAATGGAGCATTGAGGTATGCAACATCAACATTGAAGTGATTCACTATGAACCCTCACTGTGCAGCAACAGCTAACAACATGCGCAAGGTTTCACACCTGGCAGTGGGTGAATACACCTAGAATCATAGAATCATAGAGTTGGAAGAGACCACAAGGGCCATCCAGTCCAACCCCCTGCCAAGCAGGAAACACCATCAAAGCATTCCTGACAGATGGCTGTCAAGCCTCTGCTTAAAGACCTCCAAAGAAGGAGACTCCACCACACTCCTTGGCAGCAAATTCCACTGTCGAACAGCTCTTACTGTCAGGAAGTTCTTCCTAATGCTTAGGTGGAATCTTCTTTTTTGTAGTTTGAATCCATTGCCCCATGTCTGCTTCTCTGGAGCAGCAGAAAACAACATTTCTCCCTCCTCCATATGACATCCTTTTATATATTTGAACATGGCTATCATATCACCCCTCAACGTTCTCTTCTCCAGGCTAAACATACCCAGCTCCCTAAGCCGTTCCTCATAAGGCATCGTTTCCAGGCCTTTGACCATTTTGGTTGCCCTCCTCTGGACACGTTCCAGCTTGTCAGTATCCTTCTTGAACTGTGGTGCCCTGAACTGGACACAGTATTCGAGGTGAGGTCTGACCAGAGCGGAATACAGTGGTACTATTACTTCCCTGAGAGCCAGTGTGGTGTAGTGGTTAAGAGTGGTACACTCGTAATCTGGGGAACCGGGTTCGCGTCTACACTCCTCCACATGCAGCTGCTGGGTGACCTTGGGCTAGTCACACTTCTCTGAAGTCTCTCAGCCCCACTCACCTCACAGAGTGTTTGTTGTGGGGGAGGAAGGGAAAGGAGAATGTTAGCCGCTTTGAGACTCCTTCGGGTAGTGAAAAGCGGGATATCAAATCCAAACTCTTCTTCTTCTTCTTCTTCCCTTGATCTAGATGCTATACTCCTATTGATCCAGCCCAGAATTACATTGGCTTTTTTAGCTGCTGCATCACACTGTTGACTCATGTCAAGTTTATGGTCTACCAAGACTCCTAGATCCTTTTCACATGTACTGCTCTCAAGCCAGGTGTCACCCATCCTGTATTTGTGCCTTTCATTTTTTTGCCCAAGTGTAGTACTTTACATTTCTCCCTGTTAAAATTCATCTTGTTTGCTTTGGCCCAGTTCTCTAGTCTGTTAAGGTCATTTTGAAGTGTGATCCTGTCCTCTGGGGTATTAGCCACCCCTCCCAATTTGGTGTCATCTGCAAACTTGATCAGGATGCCCTCAAGCCCATCATCCAAGTCATTGATGAAGATGTTGAATAAGACTGGGCCCAAGACAGAACCCTGTGGCACCCCACTAGTTACCTCTCTCCAGGATGAAGAGGAGCTGTTAATGAGTACCCTTTGGGTTCGGTCAGTCAGCCAGTTACAAATCCACTGAATGGTAGCATTGTCTAGCCCACATTTTACCAGCTTCTTTACAAGAATATCATGGTGCACCTTGTCAAAGGCCTTGCTGAAATCAAGATAGGCTACATCCACAGCATTCCCTTCATCTATCAGGCTTGTAATTCTGTCAAAAAATGAGATCAGATTAGTCTGACATGACTCATTTTTCAGAAACCCATGCTGACTTTTAGTGATCACAGTGTTCCTTTCTAGGTGCTCACAGACCGTTTGCTTAATGATCTGCTCTAGAATCTTTCCTGGTATTGATGTCAGGCTGACTGGGCGGTAATTGTTTGGGTCTTTTCTTTTCCCCTTTTTGAAAATAGGGACAACATTTGCCCTCCTCCAGTCTGCTGGGACTTCGCCTGTTCTCCAGGAATTCTCAAAGATTACTGCCAGTGGTTCTGAAATCACCTCTGCCAGTTCTTTTAATACTCTTGGATGTAGTTCATCAGGCCCTGGAGACTTGAATACATCTAAACTAGCCAAGTATTCTTGTATTACCGCCTTACTTATTCTGGGCTGTGTTTCCCCTGCTGAATCATCTGCTCCATATTCTTCAGGTTGGGCATTGTTTTCTTTTTTGGAGAAGACTGAGGCAAAGAAGGCATTGAGGAGTTCTGCCCTTTCTCTGTCTCCTGTTCGCATTTCACCATCTTCTCCTCTAAGTGACCCCACTGTTTCATTGTTCTTCCTTTTGCTACGGACATACCCATAAAAGCCCTTTTTATTGCTTTTAACCTCTCTAGCAAGCCTGAGTTCATTCTGTGCTTTAGCTTTTCTGACTTTGTCTCTACACGTACTGGCTATTTGTTTGAATTCCTCTCTGGTGATTTCCCCCTTTTTCCATTTTTTGTACATATCCCTTTTAAATCTTAAATCAGTTAAAAGTTCTTTAGATAGCCACCCTGGCTTCTTTAGGCACCTTCCATGTGCTTTTAATATCTCCCTTTTAACAAACTCCCACCCATCATGAACTCCCTTCCCTTTTAGTATTACTGACCATGGGATCACACCCAGCATTTCCCTAAATTTTCTGAAGTTGGCTTTCTTAAAGTCTAGAATTTGAGTCTTAGTATGCTTGGTTGCTCCTTTCCGCTGTATAATAAACTCCAGTAGAGCATGGTCACTCCCACCTAATGATCCTGCCACTTCTACCCCACTTACCAAGTCATCACTATTGGTTAAGACCAGATCTAAAATGGCTGATCCTCTTGTTGCTTCTCCCACTTTCTGGACAATGAAATTGTCTGCAAGGCCAGTGAGGAATCTGTTCGACCTTATGCTCTTGGCTGAGTTTGACATCCAACAAATATCAGTGTAGTTGAAATCCCCCATTACTACTATCTCACTTCCTTTTGAATGCTTGGTCATCTGTTCCAGGAAAGCATCATCTGTGTCCTCAGTTTGGCTTGGGGATCTATAGTAAACTCCCACAATGAGATCACTGTTATTTTTCTCTCCCTTAATTTTGACCCAGATACTCTCAGTTTGGCTTTGGAGTTTCAAATCCTGGATCTCTTCACAGGTATACACACCCCTGACATATAACGCCACTCCTCCTCCTTTCCTGTTTGGTCTATTTCTCTGAAATAGATTGTATCCCTCTATTACTACATTCCAATCATGAGACTGTTATGATGCGTCTCGCGGGGGCAAATTGTGAGACTGACCCCCAGGTAGGGACGAAGCCTGCGTGCCCTCCTGGCTACTTGAGTCCAGGGGCACGCAGATAATATGTGATTGCTCTCCAGCGTGAAGAACAACACACACAAGCCATTAAGGCTAAAACTACTTTATTGTAGATAAAATGCAGAGTATGTCTCTGCTTGCCAGCTCAGATAGTCAGAGCTGTTCATAAAAGCGTCTAGCATCTCTCGAGCCAGAACCAAAAGTAAGGTACAATAGTAAAGTACAAAACATCACGTGTGTGGGAAAGCTGGTAGAACTAGTGGCTTTCCCACAGGATAAAAACAGACACAGTCATGTGAGCCTCGCTGCTGAGGCTATTGCAGCTCGGCTTGTAATAAGATCACAACAGAGACTCATCCCACCAGGTTTCAGTGATGCCTATTATGTCATATTTAGTTTGGTGTACCAAGAGCTCAAGTTCATCTTGTTTATTTCCCATGCTCTGTGCATTAGTATACAGACATTGAAGACCATTTATCATTCCCCCTAGTCTCTTATTTAAGGATTTTTTCTTCCCACCACTAGGTCTGCATGCTGTTTGCTCCTGTGTGTAATGCACCCCAGGTCTCTGCGCGAAACCTCTTGCGACAAACCTAGCCTTGTACTGTGGTGCGCCATTAGCTGTGGGTTTCAACCTGTAAACCCAGTGACAACTCACAGCCTGCTGTCCTGCGGGTAGAGGTGTGGGGGTGAAGACTCTCAGAGACTTCATAGCATCCAGTTCCTTCAACATGGCATGCTTCCACTTCTCTGCCTCTGCTTGAGGTAAACGCTGTACCTCAGCATAGCTCTCTGGCTCAACCTGTGCAAATCCAACAAACACATTTGAGGCTTGATACCTATCAGGAGGTCTTGTGCGCCTTGGCACCACAACGGCCTCTGTCTCAGAGCCTGACGAACTGGAAGACTCTGTCTGTGAGTCCCTATCACTAGGAGGACCACCAAGCGACCTACTGCACTTGCTAACACCACGTGAACCTGGTCTGACAGTGGGTGACAAAGGAGACCTACTACACTTGCGAGATCTGCTTGATCTGGCTCTATCTGAAGGAGAAGCACTCCTGGTCTCCTGCTTTACTACCCTCTTAGGAATTGCCCCCTCTGAACCTGCAGCCTGTCTGGGGCCGGGCATCTGCCCCGACCACCAGAAGAACTGCTTTGCACAGGGGGTTGACCGCTAGGAGGAGCCCCTCCTATGGGTCCTGCACCACCAGGGGCAGCTACAGCCGGAGCGCCTGGTACAACTGGCTGAGGGTCATAATCCAGTTCACTGAACACATCTGTGAGCACCTCAGGGTTGCCATGAATCCGTTTCCAACCCTCTTGCTCACAGAAGTCAGCACTTCTGCTTACCACCAAGCGTGAACGGTCACCTTGTGGATAAGCAAACTTCCACGCTTTGGAAGCTGGCTCATAGCTGCAAAAGATCATCTTCTGTGATCTAGGACCACCCTTTCTGTGCTTCTGTTTGGGAATTAGCACCCAGGCAACAGCTCCGAATGTCCTAAAGTAGTGCACCTTGGGCTTCTTGCCATAGAGCAGAAAATGAGGTGTGGTTCCAATCGCAGAATTGTATGTCCTGTTAAAAGTGTGCATACAAAATTTCCATGCCTCCCCCCAGTAGCATTTCGGAAGTCCAGAATCAAAAAGAATGGCATCTACCGCCTCTTGCATCGTGCAGTTCCTTCTCTCAACAACAGAATTACATTGTGGTGAATACCCAGCGCTAAGACGGTGTTTGATGCCCTTTGCGCGAAAGAACGCCTGCAAAGTAGACACCAGAAACTCAGAACCTCTATCAGATTGAAAGGCTTTGACATGGGTGTCAAACTGCAATTCCACGGCATTCACCCACTCTATGACTGCGTTGGCAGTCTCACCTTTGTCTCTGAGCATCAACGACCATTGTGCTCTCGAGGAATCATCAATCAGAGAAAGAACCCACCACTTTTCCCCAAGGCTCTCTGTATGAAAGGGTCCACAGAGGTCTGCATGAACCAAAGCAAAAGCCTTAGTGGAAACCCTGTCAGACGGTGGGTAGGAACAAGAATGAGTCTTAGCTTGCTTACAAGCATTACAGTCCAGATACTTAGAACACTCTTGCATTTTGCAGCCTTCAGCATAGTCTACCTGTTTGCGTACATACCCAAAATTCATATGGGCAAAGCGTCTGTGTCATAAGTGCACACAGTTCTGATGCGTGGGAGTGTTAGCGCACTGCGCCTGGACATCAGCAGTTGCCCCCTCCCAAGCGCCATCAACCTGAGCCTCAGCCGAGGTCTCATTACCTGTCTCCAAGACATGCAGCCCATTCTTGCAAGGCACTTCCACCAGCAGCTTCCCATCTCTGGAGATGGAGCAAACCTGGTTCTCAAACACAACTTTGAAACCTGCTGCATTAAGGGCAGAAACAGAAAGTAAAGCATTAGGCATATCAGGTAAAACAAATACATCAATCTCAGTATTCAAACAAGGCATAAAGAAAATGCCAGCAGTGTCTATGCGTCTCTCAACGTGTTTACAGTCTCGCAGTTGAGCTGACGAAGGGACGATGCTTTTGTTCGCTCCAGAGTCAACAATAAACCTTAGGGCTGGTCTTGCAGTTGCATTTCCCACCATTGCGTACGTAGCAGCCACATGGGAAATTCCAGAGTTGCCAGTCCCTCTGCCAGTCCCTCTTCCAGTTCCTCTTCTGCCCCCTCTCTTCCCTCTCCTTATCTGTCCATCGCCCCTGGCAACGGCCTTGGAGACGGAGGCCTCCTTTGGACCTGTTTTCGCACGCAAACTGGAAATACGTGTGCAAACAGGTAGAGTGCACTGAAGGCTGTAAAATGAAGGAGTGCTCTAATTTCCTGGACTGTAGAGCTTGTAAAAGAGGCAAAGTGCATTCATGCAGTTACCCAAAGTCTGATAGAGTGGCCAAGCGAGTTTTTGAGCTCGTGCATGCCGATCTCTGTGGTCCGATGCCGGTGCCAAGCATGGGTAATTCTCACTACGTTCTTTGTCTCACTGACGATTTTTCTCGTGCAGGATGGATTTTCACGCTCAAGGACAAGGGGCAAGCAGCTAAGGAGATTAAAGAATGCGTGGAAGCAGTAGAGCTGGAGTTTGACACCCGGGTAAAAGCTTTTCAGACAGACAGAGGCACAGAATTTACTGCGTCTAAACTGCAGGATTTCTTTCGTGCCAAAGGTATCAAGCATAGAAAAACTGCCCCTTATTCTCCTCAGGAGAACGGTGTTTCAGAGCGAAGGAATAGAACCCTACAGGAGGCAGTAGATGCTCTTGTTCGATGCTGCTTTGCCCAAATACTATTGGGCTGAAGCTTGGAGAACTGTCTGTCACACTTTTATTTATTTTTTATTTTTATTTTTTTGTAAATAATTTTTATTGATTTTATCTAAATACAAACCCAAAGATTGTTACAGTAACTTTACAAATGAGAATAAAATAAAAATTATATCACACAAAACATTTAAATCTTAAATCCATGAACTTCCCTTCTTTCATATTATGTCTTCCTTATATATTACATCTATATTTCATACTTTAAGTTCATTTCCACACATTTAGATTTCCCCTCTACACCATATTCGTTGTTTTGTCAAACTCACTTCCAAATTATATATCCTCCCATGTTACATAATTTCACCTTCTAACATTTATTTATAATACCTTCTTCATTTTCTTGTACGCCGTGAGTTATATGTCAATATTCACATCTTACATACCTTTTCCAAGTATTCAATAAACTTTCCCCATTCTTTTCTAAACATTTCATCCCCCTGTTGTCTGACTCTCATTGTCATTTTTGCAATTTCCATATATTCAGTGATTTTCTGTTGCCACTGCTGCACAGTTGGTATTGCCTTTTGTTTCCAGACCTGTGCCAGCAGTAGTCTCGCCGCTGTTGTGGCATATAACAAAATACTTTTGATCGGAATTCTTAATCTCTGGTCCTACCATTCCTAGAAGGAATGCCTCTGGTAATTTTTTAAAAGTATATTTAAATATTTTCTTGAGTTCGTTATAAATGTTTTCCCAGTACTGCTTTACTAGGTCACATGTCCACCACAAATGGAAAAACTCCCCGTCCTTCACCTCACATTTCCAACAATATTTACTTCCTGTTTTATATAGTTTCCTTAATTTAATTGGAGTGAGATGCCAACGGTACATCATTTTATACAAGTTCTCCTTCAATGATGTGCACGCCGTAAATTTCAAACTGGTGTTCCAAAGTCTTGTCCATTTAGCGAAGTCAATATTATGTCCGATGTCCATAGCCCACCTTATCATCACAGTCTTAACCTCCTCGTCTTTCAGATTCCATTCCAGCAAGTAGTCATAAGCCTTAGATAATGTTTTAGTATTATTTTGGACAACCTCCTTTTCTAACCATGACCTATCTTGTTTGAAACCTTTCATTTTCTTATCTTTTACAAAGACACTATTCAACTGATGGGATTCTAGCCAGCTTGTTACCCTTCCTTTAATTTCTTCATATGGCTTTATCGTCTGTATGTTACTTTCCATTTATAATAATTCTCTATATGTTAACCAATTCACTTCCATGTTAGGTTTTTTGATTGCAAAAGCTTCTTGTGGTGACACCCAACCTGGCGTCTTCCCCTCAAACCAGTCTTTGTATCGACTCCACACCTGATACAATGGTTTCCTGATTGTATGATTTAAAAAACCTTTATGTACCTCTACCTTATTGTACCATAGGTAGGCGTGCCACCCGAATCTATTTTCCACCCCCTCCAAATCAAGTAAATCAGTGTTTTTTAATCTAAACCATTCTCCCAGCCAATCAATACACGCCGCCTCATAATAGATCTTGAGGTCAGGTAACGAAAAACCACCTCTTGTCTTTTTGTCCGTTAATAATCTAAACGCAATTCTCGGCTTCCTCCCTTGCCAAACAAATTTCGAAATAATCTTCTGCCATTCTCTGAAATACTTCTGGTTAGTTATAATAGGTATATTTTGGTAGAGAAAAAGTATCTTCGGTAGGATTGACATCTTAATAGCAGCTATCCTTCCCAGAAAGGATAAATTCAGTCGTCCCCAAATTTCCAGCTTATTTTTAATTTCCTTCCAGAGCACTTCATAATTATCTTTGAACAAATTTACATTCTTTGTTGATAACCAAATGCCTAAATATTTTATCTTTTTTACAATCCCAATTTCTGTTTCTCTTTGGATTTGTTCAAGTTGTTGCACATTTAAGTTTTTACCATCATTTTTGTTTTACTCTTGTTTATTTTTAGACCTGCCAAACGATATCCAGTGGGGTTAACAGGTTTGCACAACACCAGCAGAACCCAGTAAATAGAAATAACAGGAAGGGATATAAAGAGCAGGAATGGCACATAAAGCTCAAAAAGTGATGACACCAGGGGATAGAAGACCTTCTAAGGCAGATATAGAAGGGGAAGGAGAGCTGGCAAAAATCCTGGCAGAAATAAGGGAAATAAGGAGAGAGGTTAAAGAGACAGCCAAGGAAAGCGAAAAAAAATTGGAGAAAAACTGGCAGATTTATCTGGGCAGATGAAGGAATTGCATAATAAGGTGCATGTGGTAGAAGAACAACAAAAGCGAGTGCAAAAGGAGATAAAGGAAAATAAAAAGGAAAGAAAAAAAATGAAAGGACAGATAGAGGAGCTTTCTAAGATACAAGAAAGTACATTAGACAGTCTTGCTTTTTTGGAAATGAACCAAAAAGCATTAAATTTAAAATTTTGCGGGATTCCAGAAAAAGAGGGGGAGGACATTAGGAGTAAGTTGATAACAGAACTGGCAAAACTGATAGAAGTAAAGGAAGATGAGTTAGACTATGGGGTTACAAATGTATTTAGAATAAGACCACCTCCTCAACAGAATAGACAAAAAAAGATTTATCCAGGAGACTGCCTAGCGACTTTCAGTTCGATAGACGTAAGAAACACAATATTGCAGAAAGCTAGAGATGGCAAATTAATTATCGATGAAAAGAAAATTGTGGTTTTTAGAGACATTCCGAATCGCTTTTTGAAAAAAAGGAACAGATATAAAGAGCTAACTAAAAACATAAATGCCGAGAAAATTAAATTCCGTTGGGAATATCCCGAGGGAGTTTCATTCTATTATAAAGAGAAGAAATTTAAAATAAAGTCAGAATTAGAACTAGAGAAATTTGGAAGAAGATATAAGGAGTTCCGTAGAGGGGCAGAGGAGGAGGAAGAAGACGAAGGAGAAATTATTGAAGAAGAACAGATACAAAAAGCAGTTGAAAATTAAATTTTGGATACTGAAATAAAAATATTTAATCGAACATAAACAATGACTGTAAAGTTTATATCCTGGAATGCAAATGGCATGAATGATAAGGTTAAGAGAAATAGGGTGGCACATGTATTAAATAAATTGAATGCAGACATAATATGTCTGCAAGAAACTCATATTACAAGAAAACATAATAGGGTTTTGAAAAATCATAGGTTGGGAAATGAATTTGTATTGTCTGACATACAGAAAAAAGGGGAGTGGTATTATATGTTAAAAGCAAATACACAGCCCAACAAAAATTTAAGGATAACGAGGGAAGGATAATAGGAGTGGAAGTACAGATTGAGGGTCAAAGGATCCTGGTGGTGGGGATTTATGCCCCAAATGACAAAAAGGCTGAATTCTATGAATTTTTTAAAAAAAACATTGATGGAATATGTGGATTATAAGACTATAATAATGGGTGACTTCAATGGGGTACCCTCAACAGAAATGGACAGGTCAGGCAAGAAACAGAAAATAAATTCAGGGAAACTTCCAAAGGCTTTTGATCATATAATAGAACAAAATGAAATGGTGGACATATGGCGGTTTAAAAACCCAACGGTTAAACAATTTACGTTTTACTCAGAACCAAATCAAAGTTGGAGCAGGATAGACCAGATCTGGATATCCAAAGAGTTAACAATCAAAGTTAAAAAGGTGGAGATACTACCGAAAACTATATCAGATCATAACGCTGTCACATTGGAGCTAGAAATTCAAAGACCTAAACAATTGAGATGGAGATTGAATGAGAGCATTTTAGATAACAGAGAAGTTTTTGAAAGATCTAAAGAGCAGTTGAATACATATTTTGAACTAAACTTAAATAAGGGGACCGACATAAATATGGTCTGGGATGCCAGCAAGGCAGTTATGAGGGGGTTTTTCCTACAGCAAAACTGTATACTTAAAAAGAAGCGAGAAAAAAACCAAGGAGGATATACTATCTAAAATAAAGGAAGTGGAAAAACAAATGACAAGTAAAACAACAGACTTAAAATTAAAACAAACGTATAAGTTGTTAGAAATACAAATTAACACCTTGATAAACCAGGAAGTGGAATGGAGGATTAAGTTATTAAAACAGAAGAATTTTGAAACCGCAAATAAGGCAGGAAAATGGATATCATGGAAATTAAAGAAAAGACGGGCGCAGAGCACAATAAATAAATTGATTGACAATAATGTAACAGTGGATAAACCAAAAGAGATAAAGAATATCTTCCTTAAATATTATAAAGAGCTTTATAAAGCACCAAAAGAGTGCAGCGAAAAGATAAAAAGATATCTGCAGCAACATAAGCTAAAACAGCTGGCACAGGAAGAAATAGATCTATTAGAGAAGAAATTCTAGAGGCAATAAAGCAGGGGGGAAATGAAAAAGCTCCTGGACCGGATGGCATCTCAATAAAATATTATAAAAAACTAAGCCAGCAGTTGGTCTCCCCACTGAGGGAGGTAATGAACAATATAATGGAAAGGGACAACTGCCTCGGTCTTGGGAAGAGGCGTATATTACGCTAATCCCAAAGCAAGATTCTGACCTTACAAGTGTAAAAAATTATAGGCCGATATCATTATTGAATAATGATTATAAATTATTTACAAATATCTTGGCCCAAAGATTGAAAAAGATTATGGTTCATTTCATTCATCAAGACCAGGCAGGTTTCCTTCCGGGGCGACAAGTGAAAAATAATATGCGAATAATGCTAAATATTATCGATTATTTGGATTTGAGGATTAACAAATCAGCGGCGTTAATTTTCCTGGATGCTGAAAAAGCATTCGACAACCTGTCTTTGACCTTTATGATTTTTTTTTGGAAATATTAGGATTGGGTACTAAATTTAGGAGGGGTATAGAAGCGATATATAAAGAACAAAAAGCGAGCTTAATCGTAAATAATGATTTGACAGAAAATTTTAACATCACTAAAGGTACAAGACAAGGTTGTCCACTCTCTCCTCTTTTATTTATATTAACTTTAGAGGTGCTATTACAAAGGATTAGAACATCGGACAAAATAAAAGGCATAAGATATGGAAGTAAAGAGTATAAAGTTAAAGCTTTTGCCGATGATATTGTTATTACAATCGAGGACCCACATTTATTTATCGGAGAGACTTTAAAGGTAATTACGGAATTTGGGGCACTGTCACACTTTTAAAAGGGCGTTCAATTCTGTGATAGGGACCACGCCCTAATTTCTACTCTTATGGAAAGAAGCCCAAGGTGCAATACTTTCGTGCCTTCGGGGCAGAGGCTTGGGTTCTTATCCCCAAGCAGTTGCGTAGAAAGGGCAGTCCTAGGTCACAAAAAAATGATTTTCTGTGGCTATGAGACAGGTTCAAAAGCCTGGAGATTTGCCTACCCAGGTGGCAATCGTTTACATGTGGTAATCAGCAGGAGCGCTGAGTTTTGTGAGCAGGAAGGCTGGAACAGGATTCATGGAAATCCTGAGGTGCTCACAGATCTGTTCAGTGGTCTTGATTCTCAAGATCAGCCAGTTACACCTGCTGGTGGTGCAGGTGGTGGTCGACCTGCCGGTGTTTCGGGCCGCGTTCCTGAACACGACCAGGGTGCAGTGTCAGAGGGGGCAATCCCAAAAAGACAGGTGAAGACAGAAACCAGCAGTGCACCCACAACTCCAGAAGTAGCTAGAACTAGGAGAAGCAAACGAAGTAGGTCTCCATGGTCTCCAACAGGCAAGCCCAGCCCAGGTGGGCACAGCAAGCACAGCAAGTCCCTTGGTGGTTCACCGGACGCCAGGGACTCACAGGCTGAGTCCAGCACGTCTGGGTCAGGGGGCGAGTCTCCAGTGGTGCCATGACGTTCCAAACACACTACAAAGGGAAAACCTCCTGACAGGTTCCAAGCCACTAATGTATGGGCCGGTTTTGCTCAATGCAAACCGGAAAGCTTCGCTGAGGTGCAGAAATTACCTCAGGTAGAGTCCAGCAAGTGGCAGCAAGCAATGGAGAAAGAACTTAGTGCCATGAAATCTCTTGGAGTTTTCACACTGACAACTCTGCCAGCTGACCAGCAAGCTGTGAGCTGTCGCTGGGTCTATAGGTTGAAACCCACTGCAAGTGGAGAGCCACAATATAAAGCTAGATTGGTGGCAAGAGGTTTCAGCCAATGGCCAGGAGTGCATTACTCACTAGTCTATGCACTCACATCCCGTAGTGAAACCATGAGAAACCATGAGAAACCATGAGATTGCTTCTGGCTATAGCAGCGCAGAGAGGTGCGGAAGCTGCTCATTTTGATATTGATGTCACCTACTTAAACGCACCGCTGCAGGAGGAAATCTATATGTTACCTCCTCTGGGTTTTGAGGGCGACAGGCCAATGTCTGGTATGGAGACTACATTGTTCCATTTATGGCCTTAAACAGTCCACCAGAAACTGGAATCAATGTCTCGACCAAGCATTGGAGAAGCTAGGTTTTAAGAAAAGTCATGCGGACAGTTGTTTGTACATCAAAGGGGCAGGTCAGCAACAAGAATTGGCCCTGATCTTTGTCGATGACATTGTGCTAGTGGCCAGTACAAACAAACAGGTGCAGGAGTTTGCAAGTAAGCTGAGGCAGCACTTCAAACTCAACGAGTTGGGTCCTGTGAAGATGTATCTAGGGGTTCAGATTCACAGAGACCAAGATGGCAGTTTTGTGCTGAACCAGAGCGCAAAGATTGATCAGTTGCTCAAAAAATTCAATATGGCAGACTGTAAAGGTGCAAGAACACCAATGGCAACGTGTTTTGTAAAAGATAACCAGTCTGATGAAAAGAGAGGATTTGAGAACAAGGAGATGTATCAATCTGCTCCGGGAAGCCTGCTCTATCTCTCACAATGGAGCAGACCCGATATTGCGTTTGCAGTCAATCTGCTGAGCCGAGAGGCAGCAAAGCCCAGTGTGACAGCATGGAATGGGATTAAAAGGGTCCTTAAATATTTGCAAGAGACCAGAGAGTTTAGCCTCACACTGACAGCCCAGGGTGATGAACAGCTTCAATGTTGGGCTGGTGATGATTGGGCTAGCGGCTCAGACAGAAAATCAATTTCTGGAATGGTCATAAAATTTGGAGGGTCTGTAATTGGCTGGAGGTCCAAAAAGCAAAATTTAATTGCTCTATCGTCAACTGAGGCAGAATTCAGTGCTCTTTCAGAAATTTGCCGAGAGCTTGAATTCTACAAGTGCCTAGTGCAGGAAGTGTGTGAAAAGTGTTACCTACCCATCACCACCATATGGGAGGATAACCAGCCATGCCTGAAGTTGGCAGAATCCAGTCAATTTAACGCACGAACAAAACATTTGAATATTCGGTTCAAAAACGCATTAAAGTGTTAGGACAAATGTGATCAAGCTGAAATATTGTCCTAGCGAAAAGAATCTTGCTGATGGATTCACAAAGCCCTTAAGTTTTCAGAATCATGAAGATTTCTATGATGGGTTAAACGTTGGTAAAGTTGTGTATATATATACACAACTTTATTGCGAACAAGAGGGGGTGTCAGGTTTTCTGGTCAACACAGAGTTAACTGTTCACCAGTAGGCGTTCTGATCCTGGGTGACTCGCCCACAGCTATACGGGCCTTTTCCTTTGTCTGGAAAAGGGGGAGGTTTGGTTTCGTTTCCCCCTCTGTGTTTAGTCCTTTTGTTTTGATGTATGAGAGAGAACGCTGCAGACATGCAGCTCGCGTCTTTAGGACGTTTTGTGTGTGCTACTACAATAAAGCTCTGTTAGTTTAGTAGCATTTGTGTCCAGTTGATTTATTTTAAGATACCACTGGAGAAGCAGACCTAAAAAGCCATTGTGTCGCTGTGCCAACTCTGCTACTGAAGACAGGTTTGAAACGCGCAGCCTGAGAGAGGAGCGTGACTGGACGGCCATAGATGTCGGGCTGGATAATAATTGATTGATTACAGCTCCAGGCAGCAGCACTACTTGGGTCAAAGGTTTTATGACCCAAATACTTCAATAATACTCTCCCCAATAACGATAATTGTAATCTGCTCCATCTTTCCATATCCTGTTTTATCCCTTTCCATATTTTCTCATAATTATTCTTAAATAAATGAATATTTTTCATTGTTATATCTGTGCCCAAATATTTAGCTTTTTTGACAATTTTAATCCTACCTTCTTTTCTAATTCATTTTGTTCTTTTTCTAAAACATTTTTTATCAAAAGTTTAGTTTTCTCCCTATTTTATTTAAATCCCTATATTTTAATAAAATCATTTATTATTTCTATTACCTACCTTAACAATACTTTTCTCTGGGTCTTCTATCGTTGTTATTATTATATTATTGGTGAAAGCCTTCACTTTGAATTCTCTTTTCCTAATGTTATTCCTCTAATTTCATCTTCTCTTATTTTAATTAACAATATTTCCAATGATAAAATGAACAACAACGGTCCCCTTTTCCACTAGGAAGCGTTCTGTCCTATCTCCATTTATTATTAAATTTAGATATTATTATTAAATTTGCGGTTTGATTCTCATATATAGATTTTATTCCGCTACAGAAGTCTTCTCCTAATGATGCCATCTCTAATACCTTCTGTAAAAAGCATCTAAATTCATTATCACGAAGTAAGAACCACTCTTTCAGCCATGCAAAGCATATGGCCTCATAATATAGTTTAAGATCGGGGAGGCCAAATCCACCCCATTCCCTACTATCTATAAGGACCTTATATTTTATTCTCGGTCGCTTACCCACCCATATGAATTTTGATATCTCCTTCTGCCACTCCTCTATACAAGTTGTTTTTCCTATTATTGGGATGGTCTGATATAAAAAGAGTAGCCTGTGTAAAATGTTTAGTTTAATTGTTGATATCCGTCCCAGGAAAGAAAGTTTTAACCTATTCCAAAGTAAAAGGTCTTTTTTGATTCCTGCTCAACAGCTCTTATAATTGTCTTCAAAGAGGTTGATATTTTTGGCCATTAACCATATGCCCAGATACTTAATTTTAGTATGAATTTTGAGTTGCGTTGCCTCTTCAATTTCATCCTTATCGTTTAATGGGATGTTTTTAACTAATAATTTGGTTTTGTTGTAATTCAATTTGAATCCAGATACTTCTTGCATGGTCTCTAAGGCTTTTACCAAACTTTCTATTGGCTCTTCTGTAGTTATAATGAGGTCGTCTGCGAAGGCCTTTAATTTATAACAGTTCTCCCCCAAAAGAATTCCTTTTTTTTTTTTTGATTATTTAAGATTTCCATCCTCAAAATGAAGATCAACGGCGACAATGGACATCCCTGCCGCCTCGTCCCTTTGTTGATCTCGCACTCCTGAGCGATGTCCCCGTTTATAATGATTTTAGCTCTTTGTTTCTTATATATTGCATTTATACCATTGCAGTATTTATCCCCAAATGCCATATGTTGGATTGTATTTATCATAAACCTCCAAGACAGATTGTCAAATGCTTTTTTGGTATCCACTGCCATAAAGGCAGCTGGTTTGTCAATTCTAATATCTAATTACTCCAACAAATTTATTATAATTCTCATATTATTTTGAATTTGCCTCCCGGGGAGAAGACCTGCTTGATCCGTATGTATGATTTTTTGAAGGACCTTCTTAGTTCTTTCTGCCAATGTATACGTAAATAGCTTATAATCATTATTTAGGAGTGAAATCGGTCTAAAATTAGCTATGATTTGATGGTCAGTTCCTTGCTTCAGAATCAAAGTGATATAACTCTCTCTCCACGTGTCCGGTATGTTTCCTCCATTCAAGATATTATTCAATATATTTTTGAGGGGGAACGCCACTATATCCTCTAAGCTTTTATAATAGATGGCTGACAGGCCATCTGGACTAGGCGATTTCCTGCTTTTGGTATCCTTAATAGCTTTCTGGATTTCACACATCGAAACCGGACCATTCAATAGATCTCTCTGCTCATTTGATATTTTTGGTACATTAGCTTGTTCTAAAAAGTTTTTTATATCTTCAGTTGTTTCTCCTCCTTCTCTGTACAATTCTTTATAGAAATCCACAAATCTTTTTTGAATTTCTGTGGGATTTGTTATAATTTGGTCACCTAATTTAATTCTATAGATTATCATTTCACATTCTTTTTTCTTTAATTGCCATGCCAGAAGTTTTCCTGGCTTATTGGCTTGTTCAAAGTTTTTCTGTCTCATAAGCTTCATTTTCCACTCTAACTCTTCACTAATTACCATAGAGTATTGTGACTGTACTATTTTAATGTTTCCTTTTATTTCTTCATTGTCTGGTTTTTGATATAGCTCCTTTTCTTTATTCCTAATTTCTTCCACCAAATCTTGAACTTTCTTCTCCTTCTGTTTTTGTTTTTTGTAAAGCATTTTGCTGAATAAAAAAAAACCCTGATCACTGCCTTTCCAGCATCCCATACAGTATTGAGGTCCATGTTGTCTTTTAAATTTAGCTCAAAGTATTCTTTTAAGGTTACCTCAGCCTTCTCTAATATTGTTTCATCTTTTAGCAGATTTTCATTGAGCCTCCATCTGGTTATTTTTTTCCCTCTCCCCTTTCAACCATACCATGACCGCACTATGATCAGATATTGTTTTGGGCTGAATATCTGTTTTAAATAATTTAGAGATTAAGTCCTTAGATACCCAGATGGCATCTATTCTTCCTGCTGTATTATTGGGATAGGAGAAATAAGTAAATTGTTTCTTAAGTGGATTTTGACTTCTCCAAACGTCTTCTAAGCTTAATAGTTCTGTTAGGGAGAAGAAAATATTTGGAAACTTTATCTGCTTCTTTTTGGAGACCCTTGGGGTTCTGTCCCATTCCGGGGCAACCACGCAATTCAGGTCCCCCATTAGTATAATCTTTTCTCCCACATACTCTATTAGTACCTCTTCCAAATGTTGATAAAATTCACTTTTCTTTTCATTAGTGGCATGTTGTTGTTATTCAGTCGTTCAGTTGTGTCTGACTCTTCGTGACCCCATGGACCAGAGCACGCCGAGCACGCCTATCCTTCACTGCCTCTCGTAGTTTGGCCAAACTCATGTTAGTAGCTTCGAGAACACTGTCCAACCATCTCATCCTCTGTCATCCCCTTCTCCTTGTGCCCTCCATCTTTCCCAACATCAGGGTATTTTCTAGGGAGTCTTCTCTTCTCATGAGGTGGCCAAAGTACTGGAGCCTCAACTTCAGGATCTGTCCTTCTAGTGAGCACTCAGGGCTGATTTCTTTGAGAATGGATAGGTTTGATCTTCTTGCAGTCCATGGGACTCTCAAGAGTCTCCTCCAGCACCATAATTCAAAAGCATCAATTCTTCGGCGATCAGCCTTCTTGATGGTCCAGCTCTCACTTCCGTACATTACTACTGGGAAAACCATAGCTTTAACTATACGGACCTTTGTCGGCAAGGTGATGTCTTTGCTTTTTAAGATGCTGTCTAGGTTTGTCATTGCTTTTCTCCCAAGAAACAGGTGTCTTCTAATTTCATGACTGCTGTCACCATCTGCAGTGATCATGGAACCCAAGAAAGTGAAATCTCTCACTGCCTCCATTTCTTCCCCTTCTATTTGCCAGGAGGTGGTGGGACCAGTGGCCATGATCTTAGTTTTTTTTATGTTGAGCTTCAGACCATATTTTGCACTTTCCTCTTTCACCCTCATTAAAAGGTTCTTTAATTCCTCCTCACTTTCTGCCATCAGGGTAGTATCATCAGCATATCTGAGGTTGTTGATATTTTTTCCGGCAATCTTAATTCCGGTTTGGGATTCATCCAGCCCAGCCTTTCGCATGATGAATTCTGCATATAAGTTAAATAAGCAGGGAGACAATATACAGCCTTGTCGTACTCCTTTCCCAATTTTGAACCAATCAGTTATTCCATATCCAGTTCTAACTGTAGCTTCTTGTCCCACATAGAGATTTCTCAGGAGACGGATGAGGTGATCAGGCACTCCCATTTCTTTAAGAACTTGCCATAGTTTGCTGTGGTTGACACAGTCAAATGCTTTTGCGTAGTCAATGAAGCAGAAGTAGATGTTTTTCTGGAACTCTCTAGCTTTCTCCATAATCCAGCGCATGTTCGTAATTTGGTCTCTGGTTCCTCTGCCCCTTCAAAATCCAGCTTGCACTTTTGGGAGTTCTCGGTCCTCATACTGCTTAAGCCTGCCTTGTATAATGTTAAGCATAACCTTGCTAGCGTGTGAAATGAGTGCAATTGTGTGGTAGTTGGAGCATTCTTTGGCACTGCCCTTCTTTGGGATTGGGATGTAGACTGATCTTCTCCAATCCTCTGGCCACTGCTGAGTTTTCCAAACTTGCTGGCATATTGAGTGCAGCACCTTAACAGCATCATCTTTTAAAATTTTAAATAGTTCAGCTGGAATATCATCACTTCCACTGGCCTTGTTGTTAGCAAGGCTTTCTAAGGCCTAATTGACTTCACTCTCCAGGATGTCTGGCTCAAGGTCAGCAACCACATTACCTGGGGTGTATGAGACCTCCATATCTTTCTGTTATAATTCCTCTGTGTATTCTTGCCACCTCTTCTTGATGTCTTCTGCTTCTGTTAGGTCCTTTCCACTTTTGTCTTTAATTGTGGTAATCTTTGTACGAAATGTTCCTTTCATATCTCCAGTTTTCTTGAACAGATCTCTGGTTTTTCCCATTCTGTTATTTTCCTCTATTTCTTTGCATTGCTCGTTCAAGAAGGCCTTATTGTCTCTCCTTGTTATTTGTTGGAAATCTGCATTCAATTTCCCGTATCTTTCACAATCTCCCTCGCATTTTGCTTGCCTTCTCTCCCCCGCTATTTGTAAGGCCTCTTTGGACAGCCACTTTGCTTTCTTGCATTTCTTTTTCATTGGGATGGTTTTCGTTGCTGCCTCCTGTATAATGTTACGAACCTCCATCCACAGTTCTTCAGGCACTCCATCCACCAAATCTAAATCCTTAAACCTGTTCTTCACTTCAACTGTGTATTCATAAGGAATTTGATTTAGATTGTATCTTACTGGCCCAGTGGTTTTTCCTACTTTCTTCAGTTTAAGCTGGAATTTTGCTATAAGAAGCTGATGATCTGAGCCACAGTCAGCTCCAGGTCTTGTTTTTGCTGAGTGTATAGAGCTTCTCCATCTTTGGCTGCAGAGAATATAATCAATCTGATTTCGATGTTGCCCATCTGGTGATGTCCATGTGTAGAGTCGTCTCTTGTGTTGTTGGAAAAGAGTGTTGTGAAGACCAGCTTGTTCTCTTGACAGAACTCTATTAGCCTTTGCCCTGCTTCGTTTTTTTTTTGTAAGAATTTATTGGATTTTAATAATAATAAGCATGCACAAAATACAAATACAAACACTACAAAAATACAAGACAAAATACACACAAACAAAACACTTATTTATCCATCCTTATCCTTTTTATAATCCTAAATTTGGGACTTCCTCACGTCCTCTCTTCTGCGTTCATTTCTAATCTTCTTTAGTAACTTTATAACCTTGTAAAATCTTCTTTCTAACACCTAATCTTAATCTTACAATTATAATCAACATATCTTAAATCTTATTCTTATCAAACAAAACATCAAATTCCATATTGCAACTTCTTATATCCTCTCTTAACTTAACTTTCTAATACTGTAGCCTATATTCCTTCTGATTCCAATTTCAGATATTAATAAATCACATCTTAACAAATACCTAAATGTTTCTTCCAGTCTCATACACCGTTTTCCCTCTGGTTTCAGAGTTCCGTGGTCAGCCTTTATAATATCCCCTTTAAAAAATCATCCTTTACCCCACCCCACCCTCCTATCCATCGCAACCCCTCCCATTACCTTTCCCATCCCCCACAGGTGTCCCCCCCAAATCCACCCTTTCCAGCTTTTTTCTTCTTCCATTATTTCCTTCAAGCTCAATTTTATACTTAGTATTCTTCGTTGTAGCTTCTTCTCCTCCAGATTGTAGCTTTCTTCTTGGTAGGTAGTTGCTCTGGCATCATCATAAAGTATCTCTCCTCCACTCTCAGCTACATGTTGCATTTTCCATGGTTGTTGTTCTTGGGCCCTTGGGCTCTCACCCCCAGAGCTCAGTGTAGTGTCCAGACTGTAGGCTCCCAGTCTCTCACACCAAGGGAGCCTTTCTTGTTTTCCAACTTGTATGTCCTCCTCTTCCAAAAATTCCTCTGGATCTGCCTCCTTTCCATCCTTTCCATCGAGTGGGTTTAAAAAGCAGTTTGCTAAAACAGCTCCAATCTGGGTGAACTTATCTGTAACTCTCTGCTGAAGCAATTGACATTCCAACAATAGCCTTTGCTGAAATGGTGTCAGTGTTGAGTCTAGCATTCTTTAAGCTTTGAGGACACCGTGGGATTTGAATAAGCAGGAAGTGGTGAGATCTCATTAATTTTCCAACTGCGCAATCCAGTCCGAAGCCGCCATTCCCCGCCTGACCCAGACTCCTTAGCCAGGGGGATTAACGGTATCTTCCCTTTTAGTTTGTAATCCACAAGCAGAAATAAATCAAACTCTCAGTCTACCCCCCAAGCAGGGGTTTTCTAAGGTATACAAAATCAGCTCTCCACTTGAAATAAACAAATCTTTCACAGCTACAGATTCTAGGTGTTACTTTAAACTTGCCGCTGTCAGAGAGAGATGGACTTCCTCTTTTGATCTCTCTCTGTAAGCCGAATTTCAATAGAATTTGCAAATCAATCGTTCTCAGTACTTACAGAGTCCTTCTTTTGTAATCCAAATTAGGGAAAAGCAAAGCGCTCATCTAACCGTCAGCCTCCGCCGCTTCGTGTTTTCAGGCAATTGATAGGTCTTCAGAGCCGTGCCAGAGCCCCGCTTGCTTGAGTAAATTTTACTAAGTTTCCTCAAGAGCAAGGAAAGCACTTCTGGCTCCCGCTAGACCCCAAGTCCCCGGGACGCTCTTCCTGAGGTTTAAACGGAGCCCACAGCGCGGTTGTGGACGCTCCTGACCCAAAAACACCGGACCCCCCTCGGAGCTGAGAGAGGTCCTGACTCAATGGAATGGCGCGCCACCGGAAGTCCCGCCCTGCTTCGTTTTGAACTCCAAGGCCAAACTTGCCAGTTGTTCCTTTTATCTCTTGACTCCCTACTTTAGCATTCCAATCCCCTATAATGAGAAGAACATCCTTCTTTGGTGTCATTTCTATAAGGTGTTGTAAGTCTTCATAGAATTGGTCAATTTCAGTTTCTTCAGCACTGGTAGTTGGTGCATAAACTTGGATTACTGTGATGTTAAAAGGTCTGCCTTGGATTCGTATTGAGATCATTCTATCATTTTTGAAATTGCATCCCAGTACAGCTTTCGCCACTCTTTTGTTGACTATGAGGGCCACTCCATTTCTTTTACGGGATTCCTGCCCACAGTAGTAGATATGATAGTCATCCGAACTGAATTTTACCACATCCAGCTTACCAAGGTTCATAGTTCTTACATTCCAGGTTCCTATGCAATACTTTTCTTTACAGCATTGGACTTTCCTTTCGCTTCCAGGCATATCTGCAACTGAGCGACCTTTCGGCTTTGGCCCAGCCGCTTTATCAGCTCTGAATCTACTTGTACTTGTCCTCCGCTCTTCCCCAGTAGCATGTTGGGAGCCTTTCAACCTGAGGGGCTCATCTTCCAGCGTCATAACTTTTATATGCCTGTTGTCTTTGTCCATGGAGTTTTCTTGTTAAAAAAAATAATATTTATTAAGATTTTCCAATTAAAACCAAATTACAATACATGATTAAATTTTCCCTACTTTCTCTCACCAAGGGGAGCCAAGCAAAACAAACCCCCCTCCCACTGGGGTATCCAACAAATCTTTCCAAATTTAACCATTTACTTTACACATAACATCTTTACAGACTTCCCCGATCCCCCCCCCCCTTTGATTTCCAGGTTAACCCTAATTCACAGTTATTGTCAATTAATCCCCATATTACTTTTTTCTTTTAACATTTTCTTTTTAAACTCTTTTGCCGAATAATTATTCATCTTACATATCTTATTTATGAATTTAACATATCCTCTGCATTCACAATATTTCTGAACCTCCATTGCCTAATTCAAAATTTCAATAAAACAACCTAATTTAGTTAATTTTATTTTATCTCTTCTCCCCCCTTCCTTCCTACATTCCCCTAAATTAAATTCTATTTGTTATGCATTATCCATTACCAGACCATATGCCTGCACCAAAACACAAAGAGAATATCCATAGAAACATTCATTTTTCAACCCATCCCCACCCTCTCGAATTCCAAAACCCCACAGTCCTGGGAAACTGGCTTCTGCTCCTTTCTTATCTCATATGTCCTTGAAGCTTTTTCAACATTATCCATGCTCTGCACAGCTCTCCGTTGCACTCTCTTCTTCACTGCATCTCTCTTCTTTACTGCAGCTTTCCCATTTTTGCTTCTTTTTGTTTTGTCCCTTCTCACATTTCTCTTTTCTTTTTGTGGGTTGAGCCCATGAATTTTATCCTGGATTTTCTCCTCTTCTGTAGTTATATCCTCATAACTTTCACAAAAAATCAATGATCCATTTTCCTGCAAAGCCAAGTCCAGAGGTACCACCGTCCCAGTTAGCTGATTTAACTGATTAACTTTCACTGTTAGATTGTGCAAAAGTTCCAGAACCTTTATTTGAAATTCCTGCGACCATTTCCTTTTAGGCATACTTATATTCTAGAAAGCTTATGCAGTCCAGATGTGTTTCTTCGCTGCAAAGCAGCCATCCAAAGTTTCCTCAAAGAGAGGGTAATAGCATCTCCAAAAATCACAGTTCCAATAAAGATAAAAACCTATTTCACCCCCCCCCAACCTGGGGGGAAAAGGCTTCAGAAATTTCCTTGTCACAAAGTTGGTCAATAGCTTCAGAATTGAAACTTACACTATTTCCTTTTGTTTCAACGCTCAGGGAACCGACTTCCATTTTTGAAGTTCCCAGAACAGCCAAATTTTTAAAATCACTTTTTTAAAAAAAAGTCAGTACTTACAAGTCCAAATTAGCCAAATCTTGGAAGAATTGGACGCTCTCTCTGTCAGCAGCCGCTACTTCTCGCTGTGAGGACAGCAGACGATCCACAGCGCCCGCGCCTCTGAAACCTCGCCCGTCATGTCAGTCCTTACTAGGGCTTACTGGAGAGCAAGGGAGGTGCCCCGGGGGACCAGCCGGATCCCATGTCTCCAGGACGCTCTACCTGGAGTTTCTTGGGGGGTCGAAGCGCAGTTTCGACTCCCCCCTCCCCCGCAACGACAGAGGAACTTCGGAGCCGAGGTTTCTCCTGACCGAGCAGAATGGCGGCCAACCGGAAGTCCCTTTGTCCATGGAGTTTTCTTGGCAGGGATACTGGAGTGGCTTGCCAGTTCCTCCTCCAGGTGGATCACGTTTGGTCCAAACTCTCCCCTATGACCTGTCCATCTTGACCTGTCCATAGCTTCCCTGAGTAATTCAAGCCCCTTCGCCATGACAAGGCAGTGATCCATGAAGGGGCATTAGGGGCATATATGCCAACAATTATTAAATTTTCTCCCTGGACTGTTATTCTGATAATTACTATCCTGCCTGCTGTATCCTTATAAATCATTTTAGGCTTTAATTGTGGTTTCACATAAATTACAATTCCTCTTCTCTTGTTTTTATCCGAAGAAATAAATTCTAACCCCAGCTTTCTATTGGATAAAATTCTGATGTGTTGTTGCACCACATGAGTTTCTTGTAGGCATATTAAATCAAGCTTCTGTTTATATAATACCGGTATATAGTTTACCTTATTTCTTTTAGATTTTTCGTTTAAACCGTTGACAATTCCAAGTTAATGTTTTCAAATCCATAATCAGCTTTATTTATCAAACTTTCAATAGGTCTATAAAGGCATTTAAAAAAGGAAAAAAATATAACAGTCAATAAAGATATACGATTTTAAATTACCACCAATCCAAACTGCTAACCTTCCTCTCCCTCTGATTGCTTCCCTGAGTTCTCCGCTCCTCTCCCCTGCTGTTTTTTCCCTTATAAGTTCTTCGGAATTTATCTGCTTCAGCCCATGTTGTAAATCTCCTTCTTTTCCCCTTAAAGTAAAAGGAAATCCCTTCTGGGAATTCCCACCTATGGGCTATAGAGTTCTCTCTCAAGGCCTCTACCAGTGGCTTATATTTGTCTTGTTTTCTTAACAATCTTGATGGTACAATTTTATGTATGATAATATCTGATTCTAATATTCTAAGTTTTTTCTTACTGCTAACTTGTAGGAGCTTATCTCTCACTTCCATAGTAACAAAGGAAACTAGACAATCACCTGGCTAGTTATTCTTTCTCCCATAGCTTGATCTAATTCTGTAGGCTTTTTCTATATTTTGAGACACCTCTGATTCCTCCATTTCGAGCCATTTGGCCAGTTCTATAGTTATTTTCTTATCTATCTGTTCGTTTGGCTCTTCAGGGATGGCTCTTAATCTCAAAGTCCTCTCCTGCCTATGCATCTTGATCATTAATACTGCGTCTAAAACTGCCTCGTGAGTTTCCTTCATCTCTTCTAATTTTTTCTTGACCTTATCCGCCTCTACCTTCCTTTCTTTATTATCCTTCTGGACCTTTCTTACCCCCTCCTCCAGGCTAACTGTTTTACCCTTCAGTTCTTGCACCGTTTTTATAATCTCTGTGTTCGTTATCACCAACTCATTCATTTTCCCTGTAAGGGACTTCCGGAATGGCAAGATGGCGAACGGCACCTAGTCAGCGTGAGCTCTCTGATTTTATCTTTTAAAGATTGTTTTAATGAGTATAGAAGCTTGATAAAATTTAAGCACTCCATAGTACTTTTTAGCCCTTTTAGTTTACTAATTAGGGGGATTCCTTTCGTTATTGAGGCGATTGTGTGAAGAGAGAGATGACTTAGCAACCGTGCGGCCCTGCTGATAAGAGGAGAGGAGCTGGGAAAGGTACCAGAGAATCAGAGGAAATAGAGGATATAGAGGAATTGGTGTGCCTGCCTCTTGCCAAGCAAACAAAAATTAGTGAATTTTTCCCTCAAAAAACAAAGGATATTTTTAATATCCCGGTCTCGTACACCTTCTCCCCACTAGCAGAGATGACTGACGAGGAAGCCATGCTGAAAGAATTCTTTGATAAACTGCTCACTAACCCCTCAAGCAACAACGCCACTAAATCAAAAAGGTCTAAAAAGGATACAATCACTGGTATCCAACCAAAAGATTGCATTAGAGAACGAGAAAGCTGCCTCTGATATATTATTTGAACATTCAACCACTTTAGACCTAGTTGCTAAATACATAAGAGACATCCGAGGATCCCTAGAGAAGATTGTTTCACTTGTATCCTTAAAAGGTAAAGACAGCCCTCCAGATGCCTTACCTGAGGATAGGACTATACAAATGCCCAGAGCACCTGATTTATCTCACATAATTTCTCAGGTCGCCTGCAAACATGAAAATGAACAAATTAAGGAAGAACAACACTCCATATCTTCTCATAATCTTTTTCTGCAAGCTACTAAAGTCTGCCTAACTGTTTGCCCCTTCAGAGGCCAGATGATTAACTGGTACTCCAAAAACGATGCAAGGAGCCACCTAGCCGGACTTTTGGGGGTAAATCCTCTCTCCATCGATCTGAACTATATTGATCACATTAACAGCAGGCCCAGGCCTCCTTTGTTGAATGTGCTGCAGAGGGAGGTTGTTTGTTTCCCCAGCGACATGTGACTGGCTGGTTAGATTATCTGTCTGGAAATAGTAGAAATGGCTCCCTTTCCTTAAGATTTTTCAGAAATGTGAGTTGAACCCCATAAAAACGGAGCTTTTCCTCTTTGCTTTTCCCCCTTTGCAAAAAAAGCTACAAAACTTTTAGCTGATCCTCAAAAAAACTGGGCTTTTCCCTTCGCAAAAAAGCTGCAAAACTTTGAGCTGATCCTTAAAAAAAACAGCAGGGCTTTTAGAGGAGGAAAACCAGAAAAATATTTTTTTCTTGTTTCCTCCTCTAAAAACGAGGTGCACCCTATGGTCCGGTGCACCCTATGGAGCGAAAAATATGGTAACTATGTTTCACAGTTTAAGATCATCCTCTTCCAGGAAACCTGAATGCAAACCCCGTTTGAACTCTACAATCATTCTGCCTTCCACTCCTGTGCTTTAGGGGAAGACCCTCCGGGGGAAGACCCGCCGGAGGATTGAGTACCTTTGTATCGACAGCCTTAAGGGCCCACCCTAGGAAATTGGAAATCGATAAAAAAATGGGTTTTGGCTGTCAATATATTTTCGTCACACTTTAAGATCATATGTATTAACGTATATATTCATCCACTTATGAAACAACCTGATCTCTTTTTTTAAATGTATTTATAAACTTTTTTTCAAAAACATCAACAAAACACATAAAATAAACCAATACAACTACAAACATACCACAGATACAAAAACTAAAACTATACAAACTACAAAATACAAAAATACAAAATACAAAAATGAAAAACAAAAATTTATTTGTTAAAGACTGCTTCTTTCCTTAACATTGTTGCTTGACTTCCTCACGTCTGCCCTTCCTGCGTTCATTGTCCTTCATCTTTAGTAATTTCTTTACATTGTACCAACCATATTTTCCAAAAAATCTTATCTATTTCTTAAATTATTTTCTTAATTCATTATTTCACATTACGTTAACACTTAACCTAATTCTAAATCTGCAGTCTAATATTTCTTCCAAGCTCTTTCTAAATTTCAATCTTACTATATTTTTTCAAATACATTTTAAATTTCTTCCATTCTTCTCCCACTGCATTGTCCCTCTGGTCACGGAGTTTCCCGGTCATCTCAGCAAGTTCCATATAGTCCATCATTTTATCTGCCATTCTTCAATCGTTGGTAGTTCCTCTGTCTTCCAGTTTTTAGCTATCAAAATTCTAGCTGCTGTTGTGGCATACATAAATACAGTTCTATCACATTTTGGGATTTCTTGGCCTAGGATGCCCAGTAAGAAGGCTTCTGGTTTCTTTTTAAATGTGTTTTTCAACACCTTCTTCATTTCATTATAAATCTTTTCCCAGAAGTCTTTTACCTTTGGGCACGTCCACCACATATGGAAAAAAGTTCCTTCTACCCGTTTACATTTCCAGCACTTATTACTTTGTCCATCTAAGATGGCGTCGTTAGCAGCAGCTCCGTTCTAAGCTCCGTGTCAGTAATATGGTTTTATTAGTTTTTATCAATTCTCATTAACTTTCTATCAGTCTCCAAGGTTTAGAAACCTTACTATCTCTAACTTGAGTCTGGTTTGGCGACTTAGAACTAGCTATTAAATCTACAAAGCCACAAAACCGCTTATCAGAAGATAGTCTACTCCCTTTTGGAAGAACGCCGAGAAAGAAGGAGAAAGAAGGAGCGGTTGAAACTGAAGGCAAGTCCTGCTTTATTTCTTCTTTGGCACAAGCCCTTTTATGCTGCAGCAGTAAACCCTTCTGATTTATTAGCCATTTACAACACCTCTGAGGTCGACGAGGGGTATTGGAGACAGTCTTGGTATCTTCTGCTCGTATATACGAGGGGGGAAGGCACCACAGGACAGAAGCATTAGAAATCTTAAAGCTGAGAACTAGAGAAGAGACGAGACGGGAAGTTGGGAGCAATATCCTACCAAGCTAAGGGACAAGCATGAAACCTTGCTAGCCTCCACACCTTTTGATGGTGGGAAATTGGAAGACAAACATAATCCGTCTCGTCTGCCCGTGATTGAGTAAAGTGAAGTTAAAACTCTTGGGACCAAGAGACTCTAGTAAACTGCTCCCAATTACCTTTTTCCCACACTCAAGATGGTCTTTACAAGAAAGAACTATATGGACCTAGGAATTGTGCCAATATCACCCCAGGGGGAGGGGGAGCCTCGAAGGAAACAAAGTAAAATCACCAATTATTTCCCCCACAAAGAAGGGAATAAGAATCCACAGTGCGAGAGCACCCTAAATGAAGTCACCCCTACTGTGCTGGATTGGTCCATACAACGCAAAGAGTTACAAACGGATCATGAAGGCCCAAATTACTCCAGGACATGGGCGCAGGAACTGTTCCTAGCTGAGAACGTCTTGACGAGTAATTCCCCTAACCCCAATGACCTCGATCTTCAAAAATTATCTCAGAATCTCAGGAAAAACCAGCAAGACCCCCAGCCTACAGCGAATGCCAACAGCATGGAAGAGCGGGCGCAGGAACTGTTCCTAGCTGAGAACGTCTTGACGAGTAATTCCCCCAACCCCAATGACCTTGATCTTCAAAAATTATCTCAGAATCTCAGGAAAAACCAGCAAGACCCCCAGCCTACAGCGAATGCCAACAGCATGGAAGAGCGGGATGTTCAGCTACATGCCCAGATAGATCAGATACGCACAGACCTCCATAATGTAACAAACTTTCTAGCAGTAACAAATGGCCTACTCCTGACGCTTGTGGAGAATTTCAAACTGGCAAAAAGAGTCACAGACCAGACTCCGGACTTAGATACTAGAATCCACATACCATGTAAAAAGAAGCCACGTAAAAGAAAACTGGAACCCAAGACGAAGAAAACCAAAAACATCAAGAACTTTTGGCCGTCTAGAAGAACCCAACATATCAGTAAAAAACAGTGGCAGAAACTCTTCAACTTATTACCATCACCTCTTATAACCACACAAAAAATCAAAGTCCAAGGCACCAAAGAGACCAACAAGGAAGACTCGCCAAAGACCAAGCCCATCACCATATGTGAAAATGATTCCCCAAGTACATTCAAAGAAATAAACCACCCTACAGCTGTTCTTCCCTTGTGTTCGCCCAGACTGACGAAAGCAACCAAACCACATTTGGATGCCCCTGTCTTGAACCCACCTAGGGCCCCTGTAGCGACTGTAAACAGAAGTAAGTCGGGGATTTCCAACATAGACGGGGACTCGCTGGAATCTCAAGCCCCCTGCTCAAAGAAAAAATGGATCCTGGTTCTAAGCCAGGAAAAGATTGTACTCACGAACTATCCAAAACCATTGGGCCCACGCACAGGGACAGACCGCGTGAGGCATTTGCTGGCCATTATAAACAGCATTTTACCTGGGGCGGTTAAAGCAACCGACATAGTCAGTATAGACTATCTATATCAAGATGGACATTCAGTTCGTGCACTAATTACTTTCACAGATCATAACCTGGTCAATTTCATCTTTAGAACAAGAAATCTATTTTCAAAGAAAGGAATAGATTTATTAAGAATCTTTGAAAATAGAGCCCCGCCAACCTCCCTACTGGCGGCCAAGGGGGAAACGAGATCAGGAACAGAGGAACAAAATGCCAGAGTGCACATGCAACAAAACCAACAAAACCAGAGATCAATGTACCAGCAGGAAGACTTAGCCCCTCCTGAGACACAACTTCATCCGAACGACAGAGAGGACTCTTTCTCTGTAGAAGAACTTGCTCTAATAAATCGGTTTTGGTCACTGCAGATGCCAGCCCAAAAGGAAATCCTGGACAGACTGGACACTCTGAGAAGCAGACTGGTCAAAAAGAAGGCCCATGTTGAGACCACGGAAGGCCCACACACACGGCCTATATCTCCCAAGTGCCTAGTGGGTAAGAGGACGGCAGGAGGCTCCTTTAAATGTGTAGATTCGGAACACCAATTGCAGCCCCCGCTGGTGTATGGTAAGGCAGAATTAAACCAGAATGTGACATCCCCGAGGACTTGGCTCAGTTATCAAAAACTTTCTCCAAATGAAACAGCTACTCCCCCAAGTTCAAACCCTCCCTTTAAGTCTCCAAGAGCTAGGGACAATCATCCCCTTATGCAGCAGATGCCTATTGACAAAATTAATGGGAGTGTTTTTTTAGATGTAAAGGGGTTACTGGACATCGTGGAGTCAACAAATTCACATCACGGAGGGATAGAGACTTAAAGTTGCTGTCCTGGAATATTGCAGGGTGGCGCGCTAAGAAAAACAATCAACAACTTGCAACGTTCTTCAAGCGCTTCAACATCATCCTCCTGCAGGAGACCTGGCATAGTGACCCCACTCTGCTTAATGGCTACACTTGCCATTCCCTATATGCTACTCCATCGGTAAGGGGAGGCAGGCCCAGTGGAGGTTTAGCTAGTTTTATCTCCACAGAGCTTGAACATTCATTAAAAGCCCTACCAAACTGCAATTCCCTTGCCACGGCCGTCCTACTTAAATTTAAGAGAGATGCACTAGTATTGGTCAATGTCTATCTGCCCCCCTGTCAAAAAAATCTAGAGTTAAAGCTAACTGGGCAGAGTTAGAGACATTCCTAGAGTCCATAGAATCCTCCCATCCTTCTACACCGATTATAATCGGGGGGGGATTTTAATGCACGTATGGGAACTGATGATAACAATCTTTACACCCAATATAACCAGATTCAGGACCTTGAAAGTGCAACTGAGGCAGGTGTCTCAAGACTCTCCAAAGATAGTAAATGTAATTTCTCGGGGCTATGCCTAGCCCAGGTCGCAAAAAGAAGGGAGCTGATGATATTAAACGGTAGTAAGGAAGAGGATCGCCCTGGGGAGTATACCCATTTCTCAAAGGCGGGAGGAAGCGTAATAGACTATATATTGATATCAAAATTCGCCTACAACTCCGTGTCAAAGTTTCAAGTGGGACATAACACTGAAAGTGACCACCTCCCACTAATTTTAGAGCTCGATGGTCCATCGTTTAACAAACCCACGGCTAACCTTTACTACACCCCCACTGTTAACCTGGGATTACCGGCCCCTAGAAGAATTAAATGGACTCCCACGCTCAATATAGAGCTAACTCATCTCCTCCACTCGCAAGACGTGAAGACCATCTACTCAACCATTGTATCAGCTAACATCGGAGAAAAGGCCATGGATTCGTTCAACGAGTTATTAGCAAGACTAAAGACCTTCTTAACAACTAAGACACTTAACTCTGCGGCAAAGTGGGCAAAGGACCAAGAGAGATGGTTTGATCTGGAATGCAGACAAGCAAGGAAACATCTGAGATCAATCTATCGGAATTACAGAAACACCGGAGCACCCTCGCTCTTTACAGCTTACGTCTACTTAAGACGAAACTATAAACAGCTATTAAAGGTAAAAAAACAAAAAGCTGAGAGATCGGCCTGGTGTAATCTAGTGAGGGCCTCAAATGAGAAAGACATAACCTCCTTCTGGCGTATCATCACAGGCCTCCTGGGCCAGGAGTGGACTGGTCCCACTTGTATTGTAGAACCCCAGGAGTGGACGAAACATTTTCAAACCCTGTTCTACGATGACGAAGCCCAGCACAATGATCTAAGTGCTCACTCCGAGAACTTACCATATTGGCCTCCTGTTTCCATAGAGGAGGTTGGGAAATTAATTGCCCAACTGAAAAACAACAAAGCCCCAGGCATTGACCACATTCCCGCAGAGCTCATGAAGATCAATATTAGTTGGTGGGCCCCTATAATGGCGTCAATATTTACATACATCGATTCAACAGGCAAAATCCCTGGTTGCTGGACAGAGGCAGTAATCATTCCAATCTACAAAAAGGGTCCTATGGCTGATCCAGCGAGCTACAGACCCATTAGTCTCCTCCCTATTCCCAGCAAATTGTACGCCAAACACCTCCACACTAAAGTAATTGACTGGATGGAAACTGAGGCAGTTCTGGCAGAGGAGCAAGCCGGTTTCAGACAGGGCAGAACAACAATAGACCACTGCTTTGTACTATCACATCTCATAGATAAATATGTCAATAAAACACGTGGGATTCTATACGCAGCCTTTATTGACCTGAAGGCGGCCTTTGACTCGATTTCACGAGTCAAACTCTGGGCTAAATTAAACACTTCCAGCATTGATAAAAGATTACTATTCTTGATAAAAAGCCTATACAAAGACTCCAAAATATATGTAAGAACCTCAGTTAATGGGCAACTGATTGGCCCTGTACCAACCAACAAAGGAGTCAAACAGGGCTGCATTTTAGCCCCGGCCTTATTCAATCTATACATAAACGACATGGTCAAATATTTAACATCCCCGGAGTTTCATGCTCCCAAACTGGCCGAAAAATCAATTTCAGCGCTCCTCTACGCGGATGACGCGGTTCTTCTGTCACGAACCAAAGTAGGCCTCAAAAGGCTTTTAAGAGAATTCTCAGCCTACTGCAGGAGAGATCAACTGGTGGTAAATCACCAAAAAACCAAAGTCATGGTCTTTGCTAGGAGACACAGACAATATAGATGGGAGATGGACAATCAACCAATAGAACAGGTCAAAATTTTTAAATATCTCGGAATAGTTTTCCAGTCAACAGGGTCCTGGGAGGCTCATCATAAATATGCCAGGGAAAAAGCATCCCAAAGCGCCAAAATATTGTCTCGCTTTTACTTTACAAAGGGAGGCAGGCATATTCCAGCAGCTCTGGAGGTTTTTCAAGCAAAACCCTTGGCGCAGTTACTCTATGGGGCCCAAATCTGGACGGGAAACCATTGTAACATACTTGAAACGGTCCAGTCTAAATTCTTAAGACAGATTCTAGGCGTCCCACCATGTGCACCAAACGCGGCCCTACGATTGGAGACCGGCCTCCCCTCTGTCGAAACCAGGACCTGGATAAGAACATTCAACTATTGGATTCGCTTAAATTTAAATCCATCCGGCCTATTGCCCCTAGTCACACGAGATGCACACAGAAGTCTGTGGTCCAAAGCAGTGCATCAAAAACTACTCACATGTGGCCTCCAAGCACAACACCTACTTAAAATGGGTCTTCCCAAGGCAAAAATCCTTATTGACCAGCGCCTGAAGGATATTGAACTGCAGAATAATCTGGCCTCTATCAAGAAATTTAGTGCTTGGTACGCTTATCTGCCCCCCTCCCACTTCGAATCTCGGGCACCATACTTGTCCAACCTAACCATCCCAAAATTTAGGCGGGCCTTTACACTGGCCAGGCTAAATATGTTACCCTCAGCTGTTCTTGAAGGTAGATACCAAAAAATTCCAATCGAGATCCGGCTATGCCCCTGTGGATCCGGCTATGTAGAGACTGTGTCGCACGTACTCTCGTCCTGCCCCCTATATAAAGACCTGAGAGATGAGACCATCACGCCACTCCTATCTGCCATCCCGGGCCGCTCTTGTGAAGCCAAATTGTTTTCACTTCTAGCCGACCAGAACAGCTCGATAACAGAGAAGGTTGCCAGATTTATCGAGAGAGCAATGAGATTGAGAGCTTCTATCTGAACGACAACAGTGTAGACATCCGGATTCCCAGCATAGGATTTTATTATTATCATTATTATTATCATTTTACTATTTATGTTAAGGTCCAAGGAGCTATTAGCTTGAGTTTTAATAGGTTATAAGGTTTTATTGGTAGCCATATTTGTTGTATTTTTGTTGGTGTTTGTCTTTTAGATGCTATGGCCAGTCGGCTATGCAAATAAAGTTTGAATTGAATTGAATTACTTTGTCCATGATATATTTTTGCCAATTTAACCGGTGTCAAATACCACCTACACATCATCTTCATGATATTCTCTCTGAGCATATTACACGCTGAAAATTTTATACCAGTTTTCCACAATCTTTCCCAATCCTCCAACATAATGTTATGCCCCACATCCTTAGCCCAATCTATCATTGTTGATTTAACCATTTCATCTTTTGTATGTCACTCAAGCAATAAATTATACATTCTGGATAATTTTTTTGATCTAGGCTCTAACAATTCTGTCTCCAACTTAGATTTTTCTAACTGAAAACCAATTTTTCTATCTGACTTAAATAATTCATTGATCTGATAATATTGTAACCAGTCCATTACATTTCCTTTCAATTGTTCATATGATTTTAGTTTTAGATGTTCTCCTTCTTGTATCAAAATATCACTATATTTTGGCCATTGTCTATCCATGTTTGCTCTTTAATGGGCTTTTGCTTCTAAAGGTGATAACCATCTGGGTGTTTTCCTTTCAAGTAAATCTTTATACTTCATCCATACCTTAAACAAAGCTTTTCTGATTATATGCGATTTGAAACCTTTGTGGGTCTTGATCTTATCATACCAAAGGTATGCTGAAGGGGGGCCAGAATCTGAGGTTCTGGGGAAAAGGTTAAGATAAGAGCCATAGCTGTCACAGCCTTGGAGCTAAGATAACAGCCATAGCCGTCACAGCCTTGGAGCTAAGATAACAGCCATAGCTTATTAAGATTTAGTGTCAGGAATAACGTAGTCCTGGACACTGCAGAGTGAACGCAGGTTTTCTGGAAGCTTCTGGCTGTAGAGCATTGACTGGACAGCACGACGCAGGAACTCAGCAACTACACTTTGGATAACTATATACAGCATTTATTGAAGCAACAAGTATCCATAAGTTACTATATACAGACTTAGGAAATAAAAGAAACAAAAGCAAAACCTCTCCTCTCTCTCTCTCTCTCTCTCAACCTTCATTAACCAAACTACACAACACCAACGGAAAACCCCACACAGAGCTCATCTCTTTAGGAACTCCTTAACCAATCACAAGATCGTTACTAAGGGTCTAGAGAGAGAGTAGATCTTGGCCTGCAGCCAACAGTTAATTGCCAGAGGTGGATAGCTGACTTTCTGCATGTAGGCACTTGGAAATCTCTAACATAGCTGTCATAGCCGTGGAGCAAGCTAGTCATGTACGCAGTGTAGCAAGATGTTCCAGAAAGCATCTCAGCAGAGAAACATCTTGTGGCCCGGACATCCGGCTCACTCAGACACCCGCAGATGCAGTCACGGGCATCTCACCCATAAGGGGTGTGCAACCCTGGGTGGGACCAGGGGTATAAAGGAACGAGCCTGGAAATATACTGTGTGCCTGCTGTGGATGACCACGCAGCACCTATTTGCTTGTCCGACTTGCAAATAAATTCTTTTTCTCTTGCGAACCTCGGTGTCCTTTGACTCTTCTTCCTCCTCACGGGAGCATCGCAGATCCGGTAAAGAGCGGAAAAGGCTACATTTTCCTGGGGGCTCGTTCGGGATGTCGCGTTCCCCATGAGGAGGAACGGAAGACCGAGGCACTACCAGGGACGAACAGCTCTGACGAACAGCTCCCTCAAATCAAATTTGACACTTCAAGATCGGAAAGTGGTGGTCTTAGTTGGAAATAATATGGACAATGTTAACAGGTGGGATAGCAAATGGAAAATATTAGAGGCACTATCACAAATTCTACATCGCAATATTTTACCCTCAGAATTGGCAGGAATTACCTGGCTATCAAGGGGCACCCTTTTGAAAAGGATAATTCTTACCTTTAGCTCCCCTACCTTTCCATCTCTTCTAATTCAAAAGAACTGTTATATGAGAAGATGGAATATCATCTTTAAAAGGTACTTTACAGACAGTTACGTCAGACCTCTAGTTACTCCCACTAAGAGTGCCAAGGCTTCTAGGCATGAATTGGAAATCACAGCACGGGATCGTACTCCAACAAAGCGATCAACAACTGACAATATACAGAGTGATTCTCCAACCCAGTACATTAATTCTAGCCTTCTGATTGATCTTCACTCTTCCCTTACCCAAATGACTAAAGGGACATCAGCTGACAATAATACCAAGTTGCCAAAATCAGATGACATTGTCCAGCTGATAAAGACTCATGAGGTTGAGGAACTTTTTGCAAGGACATGGTCATCCTTGCCTGAACTGGAGTGCTCTCCAGATTTCAATCCTTCTGGTGCTGCAAATAATTCTAGTGGAAATGGGCTCCCTCTATCAGATTGACCATTAGTACACCTAAATCATAGAGCTTGGCCCCGCCATAGCATGGGTCCTAAAGTTCTACCACCCTACCCAGGGCTTCCTGCCTTGCTTTGTTTTACCGGTTACTGGGGCAACGTTAGCATTGCCATTTTGGCTGTGGGGTCATGTGGACAGGGCCATTTTACATATGCCACGTGTTGTCTCTGGTTGCCTTTATTTCCTGGTTAAATTTAATAAAATTAAAATGATAATAATAATAAGGGTAAGAATAATCAATTACATAATTACATAATTGAATAAATAAAGAATGAGACTTTGGTGTCTGCTACCCTGCTGGTGTGTCCTTCAGCGGTACATTTATTGAGGTGGCATTTATTGAGTGGCAATTTATTTGATGGTGAAAGTCAGTTTGGAGCTGGTTTACTTTAATTAGGAGTGCAGATTGATCGGGGTTGTGTGCATTTGCTATCTGGTTCAGCTATCGCTTGCTTTATTTAGATTTGTAAATAGATAGGCTTTTGTGCACCTTCACTAATTGGTTTCACTATCACTTACGGCCGCTTTAGTTAAGTTAACACGTGCATTTTTATCGTGCAGAATCTTTGTTTTATTGGTAATAGTACATCTGCTGTCTGTGTATTCAGTTGAGCTAGCCTTGTAGGTGGTGCTGCATTAATAAAGATAGAAAGGAGCTTTGTGTGGACCTCATGCCCCCAAAAAGAATCAGGTTTCTGCTGCTGCTATCACTGCAGCAAAGAGGGCTACCCGGTCACAGGTAGCCCAACAGGCCAAAGGTAAATCACTTGCAGGGCAGGCCATTGGGCAATTAGGGTCAACCTTAGCAGGTATGGCAAAAAATCCATGTGCATTGCGCAAGTTTTTTAATGAATTTGATTCCATGATGCAACGGTTTAGGCCAGAGGAGGAGGGTCAGGAGTCAATCGACCCCTGATGTTATTCCTGATAGGAAGTCAGTGGTTCCTGTATGTCTCGGGCTAGTGATGAGTCAGATGAGATGCCAGGGACGTCCCAGGCACTGTTGCCCAGGCTAGGCCGGTACCTAGATCCCACAGTAACCATCCTGCTGCTGCATCCCGTGCACAGCTCTCAAAAAGACCTCCCACAACTTCGCAACAAGGGGGGTGCAGTTTCAGCGCCCCAGCACCAAGGGCTCGCAAAACACAAGCAGGCAGTGTTCTTCCTCCCCTTCCCTGGCGCCTGCCGGGGACCACCTCCATTTAACATCATCTTCTAGTGTTGTGCAGGATAACCTCAGGTCCTTGGTGATTACTCATCCTCGGATGAGGAAAATGCACTCCTGTTTCCAGAGGCTGCCATGGCTCCCAGAAAATGTCAGCATAAGAAGCATTCAAGCAAGAAGAGCAAGAGATCCAGAAAGGACGATTCTGACTCGGATTCAAGTACTTCCTCTTCATCCAGCTTGGGTTCTGAAAGTGATGAGTCTATGGATTGTTATTGGTGCCAAGGGGAAGGGTTCCTGGTCTGCCTTTATGGGCTTGGAATAGGAGAGCTAATTCACATCGAAAAGAGTTTGGAGGGACCTTAGAGGGTAAGGATAGGGCTCTGGTGGAGGACGTTAAGGTCTCTACTAACAGACCCAAGGATATTATCCTTGGAAACCACCTGTCTTCAAAAACCAGCACCAAAATTTTGAATGGAGAGTATGTGGACATTTTTAAGCTAGTCCCCCTCAATGATCTCCACGAGAAGTCAGAAAGTTTCAGTTTATTTTATTTTGGCTTTAACCCCATAGACATAACAAACAAGAACAGATAAAACGTGCACATTCTGATTTACAATTACTAGCAACAGAATAGGTTGAAAGATATACAAATTAAATAAATTATAATGGAAATTAAAAATTTCAAGTTGAGTCAGAAAGGAAACGTGAGTATGGCAAACGTAAATATAGGTCTCCAAAGGTTGAGAAAACTTTTGAGAATTGGCTAAACAGTTTCCAAGTTTTTTCCTGTGTAGTAGCTGCGGCTTATCCTAAGAGAGCCATGCATTTAATTGTCTACCAATCACTGGTGCGGACGGCATACACAATGGCTGGTGTCAGGGGAACACCCCGGGGCAGTGGAGAGCCAGTAGAGGAGGAGGAGGAGGGAGGCATCCATCCCTGATGCTGAGAGCTGTCGGATGCTGCAGGGTCCGGACACCAACTGAGCGGCTCAGGAACAGAAGGGGAAATGGTAGTCCCATCGCCCCAATTACGTAGGGGGCTTAAATGGAAGGAGCAAGGGAGGAGACTCATGGCCCCCAGGTTTTTCTGTTGGGGGCGCTCCCGTAAAGCGCCACTTCCAGGATCTGAGAGTGACTGAAATGGTCATGGAATCTTAAGCTCTGTCTTGTACATATCTGTATAATAAACCAATGTAAATATACAAATCCTGAGTCGGGACTTGTTACTCGTGGGGAGCACTAGCGAAACCCTGACAGCTGGCGAGGCGGTGGCCATTCGATATGATAAGATCTTCCGAAGAAATGCCTCACTGTTACCATCTGCATCAAGGTAAATTCCCGAAATCTGACATCAAATAGGACCAACACCGCAAAGTGTGCTGGGAGTTTAATAAAGGATTATGCCAAAGGCAAGGTTGTAAGTACTCGCATGAGTGTGACAGGTGCCTTGGCAATCACCCAGTGGTTTCCTGTTATAGAGGAAAGCAGCCCTTTCGTGGGGGTAGGGTGTCACACCAGCAAAGCAGGCAGGGTGGACAGCCCCCCACCTCCGGGGGTGCCCGTAGGCAACAATTCTCTCTCACTAGCTTTCTCACCCATCAGGCTTAATGCCCTAAAAACCCTCCTAGACTTGTACCCAAATAGAAAAGCAGCAAATTACCTTTGGGGGGGTTTCTCCTGGGGTTTCAGTATCATTCATTCCACACTCAAAAGACCCACCTAATCAAAAGTCAGTAAAGGAAATGCTAGAAATAGCAAAAAAGAAAATAACAAAGGAAATTGTGGCAGAGTGGCTGGCTGGCCCCTTTACCTGCCCTCCTATTCCCAATTTGCATATTTCCCCTTTAGGGATTGTGCCTAAGAAAACCCCAGGGGAATATCACATGATTCATAATTTATCTTATCCAAAAGGAGGCTCTGTGAATGATGCTATCCCGGTAGAACTCTGTTCAGTCAAGTATGCCTCTTTTGATCAGGCCATAAAGCTTATTCAGACTTTTGGTAAGGGGGCGCTACTTGCATAATGCGACACTGAATCGGCTTTCCTCCTCCTTCCGGTACATCCTCATGACTTTTGATGGTTAGGCTTTAGGTTTGAAGGATCCTTTTACATAGATAAAGCAATGCCTATGGGTTGTTCCGCCTTTGAGACTTTTAGCACCTTCCTGGATTAGTAGCTATTCACCTTTGGACTGAGGAATTCAAGGATTGCCGTGTCTGTTTTTGGACAGACAACCAGTCTGTGGTCAATGTACTCACCAGGCAATCATCTCGCTCGGAGAGGGTGTCAGCTCTGCTTCGATCGTTTGTTTGGCGGTGCCTCCAATTTAACATTATATTCCCAGCTAAATTCATTCCTGGAGTCAATAACGACATTGTGGGCGCGCTGTCTCATTTTCAGGTGGACTGCTTCCAGAGGTTAGCATCAGAGGATCAGCAGTTGCCAGAGCCTTTCCCAGAGCATCTTTGGAGACGTGATGCAGGGAGTATTGGCTTCAGTTGCACCTTCTTCTACTCTTGGGTCCTACACTAGAGCCTGGTCTGATTTCCTAGTCCATTTTGAGCAGTTTTGGGGTGTTAGGCATCACACGCCCCCTACCACCAGCCAGGTGTTGCAATACTTGGTTCATCTATGCAACCGTGGCCATGCAGCAAAAACTTTAAAAATCCAGGCGGCAGCCATCTCTTTCACAAAATCCATTTATTTCACTGACCCTTGCACTGATTTTGTGGTGTGCAGGGTGCTCGAAGGTTGGTGTAGATTGCAACCTCCAAGCATGGACGGGCGTAGGCCTGTTACATTTGACCTCCTCTGTAAAATTCGCAACAAATTACATTTCATATGTTGGTCTAAATATTAATCTAGATTATTTTCAGCAGCCTATTCAATTGCATTTTTTGGTGCCATATGAGTAGGAGAATTAGTCCATGAAGGTGACCCAGGCCCTTTATCCCGAAGCTTGCAGCTTAGCGACATTCAGCTTTCTGTAACAGAGCTGGTTATTTACATCCGCTGCTCTAAAACTGACCAGAAAGGAAAGGGCGCCCTGCTCCATCTGCCAGCGACCATGCAAACTGGCCCCTGCCCTGTGAAAGATACTAAAACGTATCTCAATCTTAGGCCCCCTGGTTCTGGCCCTTTCCTGGTGCATGAGGATGGGTCCCGTCTAGCCAGACAGCAGGTCACTCGTGTAATGCGTAGAGCCATGGAAGTATGCGGCCTTCCAGCTAGGGAATTTGCTGCTCATTCTTTTAGGATTGGGGCCACTACAACTGCTGCCCACTGAGGATTGTCAGCAGACAGAATAAAAGATGTGGGGCAATGGCGATCCAATGCGTTCAAAGGGTATATTCGTGGCAGCTCCTCAATTTAAACAGGCCAATGACTTATTCCATCTTGTCATTTCCTTCCTTTTCAGACTCAGAGTGCAATGAGATCTGGATTGTGGGGTGCAGTATCATTCATTGGGCCCAGGTGAGGGCAATTGCCAGTGGCCTGGGGTGCCAGCTGGGTTTTCCTACGCACATCCATATTTCTTGGATTTCGAGGCGTGGGATGCGATGGAAGGAGATGTTGCCAATCTTGAAGGCCAGGGCCGATGCACAAAGGCCCCCCAATGCTTTGGTCTTGCAGCTGGGTGAAAACGATTTGCCGAGTCGAAAAGGTGTGGACTTGCTTTCAAATATCAAAAAGGACTTGGACTGTTTGGCTCTGAACTTCCCAAAAATGACTCTTATTTGGTCGCAGCTTCTAGAGAGACATGTTTGGCATGGTGGTAGTAACCCAGCCACAACGGATCATACCCGAAAACGCTTGAATAGTTCAGTGGCACAGAAGGTGCACATGCTTGGTGGCCGGGTGATTCCGCATCCCGCTATTGTTTACAGCAAGTTGGCATTGTTTCGAGATGATGGTGTGCACCTCTCAGATTGGGGAAATGACATCTGGTTGGCCGACATAACAGAGGGTGTGAGGTATTGGTTGCAGTTGTGAGGGTGTGTGGCGGCGAGCCCTTGGGGCGGTTAGGCATTGGGTGACCTTATGATGGGGGAGGGGAGGCCTGGCCATCACCTGCCCCTCCAAGCTTAAGGGTATTCCGTTAAAGGAATCCGGGGGTGTGGATCTTGTCCGAAGCCCAGGGCGGGGCTAGGGCCATGCCGCAACCCCTTGGGAACCCAGGTGGAGCTTGAGTTGGTCTGAATCAATGGAGCTCCCCCTACCAGTGGTTTACCCTTACTTGACTTCCTGCTCTGCGGGCAGGAGTCAGATATAGTCCGGTCTACTCAATGCCTTAGCCAATACCGCTCACATTCTGTAATTTATTTACATTCTGTAAATAAATAAATAAATCTACTCATCTCAGTTTAAATTGATTTGGTGGAGGCTTGATTTTAATTGAGTTAAATTTTAATTGAGCAATTTATTGATGTAGCATTTGGCTTAATTAAAAGCTGCAAATTTATTTGGGGTTGGTTTAAATTTATTTTAGGGGACAAATATATTTTCTGGATGAATAAGCATTGATGATGATTCTTTCCTGGGTCTTTCTGAGGCTCTAATTTCTTGCTATGTGTAAATAAAATAGATTTTTTATAAAAAAAAAATTGTTGTTTAGTAGTTTAGTAGGGTACAACACTTCGTGACCCCATGGACCAGAGCACGCCAGGCACTCCTGGCTTCGAGAACACTGTCCAACCATCTTGTCCTCTGTCATCCCCTTCTCTTTGTGCCCTCCAGTTAAAAGGAGAAGACAGAAAGAATGTAAATTAGAAAAGGGAAGAGGGGAAAAAATTCCCCTTTTGATCACCAGATGTCAGCACTGTATCACTTTTAGTTCTCGCGAGGAAGTGTTGTTGTTCAGTTGTTCAGTCGTGTCCGACTCTTCATGACCCCATGGACCAGAGCACGCCAGGCACGCCTATCTTTCACTGCCTCCCGCAGTTTGGCCAAACTCATGCTAGTTGCTTCGAGAACACTGTCCAACCATCTCATGGCAGGGGGTTGGACTGGATGGCCCTTGTGGTCTCTTCCAACTCTATGATTCTATGATTCATCCTCTGTCGTCCCCTTGTCCTTGTGCCCTCCATCTTTCCCAACATCAGGGTCTTTTCTAGGGAGTCTTCTCTTCTCATGAGGTGGCCAAAGTACTGGAGCCTCAACTTCAGGATCTGTCCTTCCAGTGAGCACTCAGGGCTGATTTCCTTAAGAATGGATAGGTTTGATCTTCTTGCAGTCCATGGGACTCTCAAGAGTCTCCCCCAACACCGTAATTCAAAAGCATCAATTCTTCGGCGATTGGCCTTCTTTATGGTCCAGCTCTCACTTCCATACATCACTACTGGGAAAACCATAGCTTTAACTATACGGACCTTTGTCGGCAAGGTGATGTCTCTGCATTTTAAGTTGCTGTCCAGGTTTGTCATTGCTTTTCTCCCAAGAAGCAGGTGTCTTTTAATTTCATGACTGCTGTCACTATTTGCAGTGATCATGGAACCCAAGAAAGTAAAATGTTTAGCCCTGCCATTTATCTTTTGCCTCCTGCCTTGCCTGGTTGTTGCAGGTTGCTGGGACAATGTGGGGGCAGCCATCTTGTGATGGTCAAGTGTGCAGCCCCATTTGGAACGCAGTGGCTGGGTGAAGCTGTTTTGAGTACACACTTGATCGAAGGGAGCTTGAATAAATAAATACTGTTGCGTTTATTTCCTAGTGTTCTTTAAATAAAAAATAAATAATAAAAAATAAATAAATAATAAAATAAAATAAAATATAACACTAATAATAAATAATAATAATAACTAATAAAAAATTAACAAGAACCCAAAGCGCAGGCTTACTGTTTTAAGCTCTTCTTGCCCCTGTGGGCTCCATTTTATCGGATTCAGTTTTCCTCCATACTGTTCTTCACATTTTGAAAGGAATACTGCTACTTTCAATAGTGTGTTGCTTATAGAATAAATAAATTGATTTACCGCTCTCAGTTTAAACTGGCATAATTTCATTGGCTAATTATAATTACTGGTTTTTACCTTGGAATAGCTGTAGATTTAATTAGCATATAGTTTTGGCTTAATCTTTCATTCTTATTGTCCCCGTCTTAAGATTAGCCAGGACCCTTTGCCAGTATACACTATACTGAACTAGATTTCCCTCTTGAATAGCTCTGTTGTTTAGAGCATGGTGCTTATAATGCCATGGTTGCACATTTGATCCCCACGTGGGACAGCTGCATATTCCTGCATTGCAGAGGGTTGGACTGGATGACCCACAGAGTCCCTTACAACTCTACAGTTCTATTCAACACATTATCCCAACTTACACAGACTGGACCCAATCCTAAATTTACAAGCCTCTTGCAAGCCTGTATTAATAATAAATAAATAAATAAATAGAATTTTTATAATACTCTATAATATTAATTACTATATTGATAACTGTAATAACTATAATAATAATAATTTAACTCCTAGGTGGTTTCAGTCTCTGGGGACTCCTAAACTTCGCAAGTCAGGTTTTGGCCCCAGGCCGGCCATTATCCGCTGGGCTTCTGTCCTCTTCATAGGATGTGCCTTTCTGAGGCTGCTAAGTGGTTCTTAGGGTTTTGTGTCAACCAGCTAGATAAGTTAGTTTTGTTATTTTCTTGGCTTCTGAGCAGTCTTAATTTGTGTAATCATATGAAGTTTTTCCTTTTAACAAAGTCTTGTTTTTAATAGTTTCTTGTATGTTTTTAGGAACCTCCTGATTTTGACTGCACTTTTGGAAGTGGGTCATTCATCACATGGTGTTGAGCGGTGGGATAGGTTCAGTTACTCTTGAGTAAAATTTATAACACACAGTTCTGAATGCTCAGAAGCAAGTTTGTTATTTTGGCTAGCTAGCTGGATAGTTAGAACGTTTGTAGCGAAGGCTGGAGCAAGTTAGATTAAATAATATGGTGTATGAGGCAGCTGAAGTGGACATCCCTGTTTGCGTGGCTATATCCCTCCCTCCCAGGTGAATAATGACACAAGACACATTGTATCCAATTAAATGGGCGTAAAGGCCACAACTTTATTGGTTACGGATGTTGAGCGGTATTGGCTTAGGCATTGGATCCTAACCACTATATCTGACCCCCAACCCGAGTGTTGGAGGTCCGTGAAGGGTTAACCATCAAGGGCAGCACCCCTGACGCTTATCAAGGGGAACTGCCCCTGTGATCACCGTTGGGACGTGCCTTAGGCCCTAACCTCCCTAGGCTTCGGACGGGACCACGCCCCCAGAAACCTTTAAAGGAATACCCTTCCAATGAGGGGCAGGTGATGGCACTACCTCCCCTTTTTACCTCTATTGATGTTATCCAATGCCTAACCGCCAATCGAGCCTGAAGGGCTCACCGCCAATACCCTCACACCCGCAACCAATTCCTAATGCCCCTAATTATGTCTGTCAACCAAATATCATTTCTGAAGCTTGAAAGATGCACGCTATCCTTGCGATATAAATGCGCCTCGCAGCGCTTTATGTCGGGGTGCTGGATAACCTGACCCATCAGCATTATCACCCGACGCATCACCGCGCTGTCCAATAATCTCCTCGCCTTGTTCAACGCGATGGGACAATGCCCATCGCGCCAATAGCGCCTTTGCAGCAAAGATGACCAAATGAGTGTGGTGTTGGGGAATAAAGTGCGAAGTTCATCAAGGTCTTTGAAGATTGTCCATTTCAATTCAACCGATTTTCGATATGCCAAATCATTTTCCCCGAGCTGGATGAGCAATGCATCCGGGGGACCCTGCAAGGCGGCCTTGCACTTCAATCTAGGCAGGAGCTCGTCCCACCGCATCCCAGGTCTCGCGATCCAACAAATTCTGACCCTCCCCAGAAGGCCTAGGCAGCTGCCCAATCCCGTATCAATCACTCTTTTTCGCACCCAATGAACGATGCTGTGACCGCAGATCCACAACTGCACAGTGCTGCTATCTGGAATAGAGGAAGGAGAATATTGGATCAGATGGACATCCATTATTAAATTATGCTCCGGACGTAACCCTTGTAGGCATTCGATTTCCAACGGCCAAGCTCTTTTATCCTATCTAACGAAAGCCCCATATGCATGGCGGTGGTCGCGGCACCTATTCTTTTTTTATAATTTTTATTATTTTTTCAAATATATCAAATTACAGCCAATTCAACATCTAATATAAAATACATTCACCATTGCTCTGCCGAGCTACGACTCCCCTCCCTCACGTCAGCAGGTTTTCTAGTCCATTCTCAACACGCAGTTTTTATCTCTTCATATTAAACTATGTCAAAGGTCTATTCCAGTCCTACTAGTGTTTTTAAACTTCCACGGTTCAATCTTAAGTACTCCACAAATTTACTCCAATCTCTTCGAAACCTCGAGTCATCCTGGTTTCTGACCCTACCGGTCAGTTTTGCAAGTTCAGCATATTCCACCAACTTCGTCTGCCACTCATCAATCGTTGGTAATTCCTGTAATTTCCACTTTTGAGCAAGCAGTGTTCTTGCTGCAGTTGTCACGTACATGAACAATCTTTTGTCCTTCTTAGCTATTTCTTCTCCCATCAACCCCAACAAAAAGGCTTCTGGCTTTTTTGGAAAGGTATATTTAAACATCTTCTTGAGTTCGTTGTAAATTGCTTCCCAAAAGGCCTTAACCTTATTACAAGTCCACCACATGTGATAAAAGTCTCCTTCTTCTTGTCTGCATTTCCAACATGACTTATCATGTGTTCTATACATTTTTGACAATTTCACTGGAGTCAAATACCATCTATACATCATCTTATAAACATTTTCTTTCAAAGTTACACATGCAGTGAATTTCAAACTCTCATTCCATAGTTTTGTCCATGCATCATACTCAATATTGTGCCCAAAATCCATTGCCCATTTTATCATCACTTCTTTTGTTAACTCATCTTTTGTATACCATTCTAACAACAAATCATACATTTTTGTCAATAACTTACTTCTACCTTCTAACAACTCAGTTTGAAATCTAGATTTTTTGTCCTCAAAACCAATTTTTCTATCTTCTAGAAACAAATTATTCACCTGGTGATACTGTAACCATCCTGTAAAAGTATCTTCAATCTGGTGATATGATTTTAACTTCCAACCTCTTTCAGATCTCATCAACAAATCCCCATATGTGGATCTTTTACCTTCCATATTGACTTTCTTTAAAGTAAGTACATCGATCAGTGAGATCCACCACGGGGTTTTGCTCTCTAGAAGTCTTTTATTTCTTTCCCATACTTCAAAGATGGCTCTCCTTATCACATGGTTCAAGAAACCTCTATGTGCTTTTACTTTATCGTACCAAAGATAGGAGTGCCATCCAAATCTATTATCATATCCTTCTAAGTCCAACAGGTCAATATTTTGTAATGTTATCCATTCTTTTAACCAACACAGACAGGACGCTTCATAATATAATTTCAGGTCTGGTAGGGCGAAGCCCCCTCTTTCCTTCTTGTCAGTCAACAATTTAAATTTTATTCTTTGTTTCTTCCCTTGCCAGATGAATTTTGTCAGTATTCTCTGCCATTCTTTGAACTTTCCTGTTCCTTTAATTATAGGAATCATTTGGAATAAGAATAACATTCTTGGTAAAACATTCATCTTGATTGCAGCTATTCTTCCACTAAAGGATAACTTAAGTCTATTCCACACTTCCAGATCTCTTTTAATCGCCTTCCAAACTGGTTGGTAGTTATCTTCAAATAAATTTATATTCTTGGGAGTTAACCAGATTCCCAGATACTTTACCTTCCTTGTCACTGCAATGCCAGTTTTTTGTTGTAATGCTTCTATTTTATCTTTCTCAACATTTTTCACCATCATCTTGGTCTTGGTTTTGTTCAGCTTGAATCCTGCTAATTGTCCAAATTTCTCCATCTCCTCCAATACTTTTAGGACGCTGCTCTGGGGTTCTTCTAATGTAACCACTAAATCATCTGCAAAGGCTTTTAATTTGTATTCTTTTGCACCAACCTTAATTCCTTTTACTCCCGGACATTCTCTCAAACTTTTAGCTAAAATCTCCAGGACCGTTATAAAAAGTAAAGGTGACAACGGACAACCTTGTCTGGTACCTTTCGTTATTTCAAAGCTTTCCGTTATTTCGTGATTAACTATTAGTTTTGCTTTTTGATCAGAGTATATTGATTCAATTCCTCTCAGGAAAGATCCTTCTATTCCCATTCCTTCTATGCTTTTCTTCATAAATTGCCAAGAAATATTATCAAACGCTTTTTCAGCATCAATAAACATTAGCACAGCTGGTTTTTCATTCCTGATTTCCAGATACTCTATTACATCCACAATATGTCTCACGTTTTCTTTTAACTGTCGACCAGGGAGAAAGCCAGCTTGGTCTTTATGAATTACGTCATTTAAGATTCTCTTCAATCTCACAGCCAAAATATCTGCAAAAAGCTTGTAGTCATTATTCAACAAGGATATAGGTCGATAGTTCTTGACATTTAACCGATCTGTATCCTATTTGGTATCAATGTTATATATGCTTCTTTCCATGTGTTTGGAATTTTCCCTCCTTTCAGAATATTATTTATCACTTCACTCAGTACCGGAATCAGTTGTTCGCTGAGAGTCTTATAGTATTTCGCCGACAGCCCGTCTGGTCCTGGAGATTTTCCTAATTTAATTCTTTTTATTGCCTCTTGTATTTCCAACGCCGTGACTTGAGCATTCAAAATATCTATTTTCTCCTCTGGAATTTTCTCCAAATTATGTTTTTCCAGATATGCCTCTATTTTCCTTCCATTCTCTTTCTCCTGCTGGTATAAATTTTTGTAATACTTTTGGAAAGCCTTTTTAATTTCCTTCGGATCTTCTGTTACTCCATCTCCAACTTCCAATTTATTAATTATATTCTGATTTTGTCTCTTCCTCAATTGCCAAGCTAGTAGCTTTCCTGTCTTATTTGCTGATTCAAAGTTATTTTGTCTCATCTGTTTAATTTTCCACTCAATCTCTTGATTCACCAACACGGAGAACTGAGTTTGTAATATTTTTATATTCTGTTTTAATTGCATATCCATCGGTTTCAATATCAATTTCTTCTCACAAATCATCAATTGATTCAAAATTTCCTCTTTCTTTTTCTCTTTTCATTTTCTTTGATGACTGTTCTTTTGTATCAAGAATCCTCGCATCACGGCCTTACTCGCGTCCCATACCACCTCGAGTCCGGTTCCTTTCTGTAAATTCAGGTTGAAATAATCTAATATTTCTTGTTTCGCCTTGGTCACAACTTCTGGATCATCAAACAAACTATCATTCATTCTCCATCTGACGGGGTTTTTCTCTTTTCCTTTTAGGTCTAAATTAATCGAATTATGATCTGACAGGGTTCTTGGTGTAATCTCGCATCTCAACACCCTTCCTATCAATTCTTTTGTTATCCAGATATGATCAATTCTTCCAAAACTTTGATTAGGTTCTGAATAAAAAGTAAAGTCTTTTGTAGTTGGGTGTTTCAATCTCCATATATCCACTAGTCCAAGATTCTCCGTCAGATCAAAAAAAGATTTTGGTAGTTTACCTTCTCTTGCCGTCTTCTTTACAAACGACTTATCCATTTCCGGCATCACTACACCATTGAAATCCCCCATCATTATCAATTTCTGATCCATCAATTCCATTATTCTCTCTTCCAAACTCTTAAAGAATTCTGCCTTGTTTTCATTTGGTGCATATATTCCAATCACAAACAATTTTTCACCTTGCAGCGTGATTTGTACGATTAAAATCCTTCCTTCCTCATCCTTTGAGATCAATTTTGGTTCCAACTTCTCTTTTATATACAACACCACACCTCTCTTTTTCAAGGAATCAGAGGAAACAAATTCTCTTCCTAGCTTTTTGTTGATTAAAATATTCTATGTTTTTTCGCAATGTGAGTCTCTTGGAGACAAATTATATCCAAATTTCTTCTATTTAACACATGTCCAATCCTGTTTCTCTTTTTCTTATCGTTAAGACCGTTCACATTCCACGAAATTATTTTTAAAGCCATTGTTTTCCTTCTCCTGTTGAAAAGTCCTTTAAAGTTTGGTATTATTATTATCAATATCTTCTTCTTCCTCTTCCTCCTCCTCTTCGGTTTCCTCTTCTTCACCCTCTTCCTCTTCCTCTACACCACCATGCGCCCCAACTCTTCCAGTTTCTCCTCCTCTTCCTTCTTCTTCTTCTTCTTTTCCTTTTTTTAAAAATAAATCTTTATTGAGAATTGTAACATTCATACATTAAAAACAATACACAACAAAACAAACATCACACACACACATAACCATAATACATCAAAAAGAAATTTAAACAAAATAAATCATACATATTCATTCATTCAATCATGCTATCTATTAATAAAATATCAAAATTCATTACTTAAATAAATAAATCATAACCGATCCAAGTTAATCATAAATCATAATACCTAGTTGTAAACTTGACTTAGGCTTCTGCCTGCCCTCCTCCCGGGTTGCTTAATTTACTCGTTACTGCGTTATCCAATCATTTAACCAAAATTCATGTGAATTTATCGACTTTTTGTCTTTCCTTCCCTTTTTTACCAATACAGAATGTTAGAAATGGACCCAAGTTTTTATATTCGGGCACTGGTTTTTCATATATATTCCAAATTTCTCCCATCTTTGATTAAATTTTTGATTACTACCACCTCTTATCACTTCTGTTAATTTTGCCAAATCCAGGAAGCTAAATAATTTTTCTTGCCATTCCTGTATACTAGGTACTTCTTGTGTCTTCCAGTAAGATGCAATCAAAATTCTTGCAGCCGCTACTGCATACAGAAACAAATTTCCATCTTCCTTTTTTACTCCATCATCTAATATACCTATTAAAAAGGCTTCCAGATTTCTTTTAATGTTATATTTCAAAATCTTCTTAATTTCCTCAAAAATTTGTGTCCAAGATTTTTTAATTTTACCACAGTGCCACCACATATGAATGAACGTCCCTGTTTCTTTCCTACATCTCCAACATAAATTATCTTTGGTTTTATACATCTTATGGATTTTAACAGGTGTAAGGTACCATTTATAAAACATCTTGATCATGTTTTCTTTTATTCCCTCTGAAGCTGTGAACCTCCACCCTTCCTTCCAGAGTTTTTCCCACGATTTTAACTGTATGGTCTTCCCTAAATCCATGGCCCAATTAATCATTGTCTCTTTTACCATTTCGTCTTTGACTTCCCACTCGAGCAGAACATTATACATTTTTGAGATTATTTTATTATCGCTTTTTAGTAGGTGTGTTTCCAATAAAGAGGGTTGGTTTAAAAAGCCTTTTTGCCTCATATCCTTATTAAACTTACTATGTACCTGATGGTACTGTATCCATCCTGTTAGATGATGTTTAATATCTTCATATTTCTTCAGTTTAAGTATCCCTTCTCTCTCTTCCAATAAATCATTATATTTCCCCCAGCTTCTTTCCATATTTACCTTCTTTACGGTGATAATTTCAATAGGCGACAGCAATTTAGGTGTTTTTGGCTCTAAGAGGTTCTTATGTTTGTCCCAGACCCTCAACAGAGATCTTTTAATAATGTGTGCATTAAATCCTTTATGGGCTTTTAATTTGTCTTCCACCATGTAAGCATGCCATCCAAATTTATTTTCGATTCCCTCCAGGTCTAATAATTCTAAATTTTCCAAAATAATCCAATCTTTTAACCATAAAAAACAGACCGCATCATAATATAGATTTAAATCCGGTAAGGCTAATCCTCCCCTATTTTTGATGTCAATTAATAATTTGTATTTAATCCTAGCTGGTTTACTATTCCAAATAAATTTCGTTAAATCCGTCCTCCATTGTTTAAATTGTTCTGACCCTGTTGACAAAATTGGTAACATCCGGAATAAATATAACATTTTTGGGAGTATATTCATTTTGATGGCTGCTATTTTCCCCAATAATGATAGATTTAATCTACGCCAGATATCCAAATCCTTCTTAACCTCCTCCCATTTACTTATATAGTTATCTTTTAATAGATTATTGGTATTATTGGAGATCCAAATACCTAGGTATTTGGCTTTTTAACTACTTTTAATCCCACCTTTTCCTGTAATTTCTCAATTTCCTCTCCTGTTAAGTTTTTGGTTAACATATTTGTTTTATTCCTGTTCAAGTCTAATCCCGCCAATTTTCCAAATTCCATAATTCTGGTTAGAGCTAGAGGGATACTTTCTAATGGTTTCTCCACAGTTATTATGGCATCATCGGCGAAAGCTTTGGTTTTATATATATTTTTACCGATTTTAATTCCTTTAATATCATCATCTTTTCTTAAATTTTCCAATAGAAATTCAAGTACCAAAATAAATAGAAGGGGGGATAACGGGCATCCCTGTCTGGTGCCCCTTTGAATTTTTAACTCCTCAGAAATTTCACCATTAATTATCAGTTTTGCTCTTTGCGTTTTATAAATTGAATCTATTCCATTATATATTTTCTTCCCAAATCCCAATACTGTTAGACTTTCTTTAAGAAAGGCCCAAGACACTTTGCCGAACGCTTTCTCTGCGTCAAGTAAGAGAAATGCCACTTTTTTATCAATTTTCATATTCAAATATTCTAAGATGTTTATCACGTTTCTTATATTGCTATGGATGTGTCTGTTTGGTAAAAAACCTGCCTGGTCTTTATTTATTAATTTCCCCAACACCCCTTTCAGCCTACTGGCTATAATCCCCGCAAACAGTTTATAATCACTATTTAGCAGAGAGATTGGTCTAAAATTTTGGACTTGGCAATTATCTGTGCCTTGCTTGGGGATCATTGAAATGTAAGCCTCCTCCCATGATTTAGGGATGGTCCCTCCATCACCAATTTTATTCATTAATAACTTTAGAGGCTCTGCTAATAATTTTCTAAACTTTTTGTAATAAATAGCAGGCAGCCCATCCGTGCCGGGTGATTTCCCTATTTTGGCTTTTTTAATCACTCCTTGTATTTCCATTAATGTAATCGGCTCTTCGAGTCGCTTTTTGCTTTCCTCATCGATCTTCAATAGATTCGTCTTTTTTAGGTAATTTCCTATGTCCAATTTGCTATAACTTTCTGATGTATATAGTTTGGCATATAATTTCACAAAGGAATTGGAGATTTCTTTAGGATCACCAATTACTTTACCGTTCTCTATTAGTTTATCAATAAGTCTCTCTTTTTGTTTTTTTTAACTGCCAAGCTAAATACTTTCCTGCCTTATTTGAATATTCAAAACTTTTTTGTCGTAGGTACCTTATTTTATTTTCAATTTCATTATCAATAATACTTGAGATTTGGGTTTGTAATAATTTTATATTCTTCTTCAATTCCTCCTTCTTTTGCATTTTGGCTTTCCCTAATTCAATTTCTAATTTCCTTACCTCCTTAAGAAGGTTATCTAATTTTTTCGCCTTTTCTTTTTTATTCCAGCTATTTTGGCTTCTTCTTTTCCTGATCAATCTTGCCTTTACTTGGTGCTGGTCCGGCTGCTCCTGTCTTTCCCAAATCTTCCTCATATCTTCTTGTAAATTTTTTCACTTCCAGTGCATCTGTCAGTTTAAATCTTTTGTCTTTGTAGTAGAAGGAGATCCCTTCCGGATATTCCCATCTATGTTGAATTTCTTTCTTCTTCAGTAATGCCACCAATGGTTTGTATCCATCTCTCTTACGTAGCAATCTTGTCGGGATCTCCTTAAACACAATTATTTGTTTTCCATCTATAATTAATTTGTTTGTATAGCTCAATCTTAAAATAGCATTTCGCATCTCCAAAGAATTAAACATAACCAGACAATCACCTGGAAATTTCTTAGATTTAGCTTTTGCTGATCTCACTTTGATTCTAAAAGCATTCGCTATTGTGTAAGCCACTTCTTCTTCCTTCATATCCATCCATTTGGCCAATTCTTGAATTAATTTCATCTTAATATCCTCATTTGGCTCTTCTTTTATACCTCTAAATTTCAAATTCATCTGTTTTTGCCTCATCTCCATCATAGCCAAATTGTCCCACATTTCTTCCTGTGATTTATTCATTTGTGTCACCTCCTCTTTCACTTGTTCCGTCTCCTTCTTTGTCGCTCTCACCTCCTTCTGTGTCTTCTTCAATGAATCTTCCATTGTTTTTGATTTCACTGACAGATCCTGTATCTTGGTTTTTAATTCTCCAACTGCTCCTTCTATTTTTTTTATCTAATGTTTCCTGAACATTTTCCAATTTTTTCTCCATCCGTTGTTCATTTTGCCTAAATTCCTCCTTAATTTTTTGCCATAATGCTTCCAAATACTTTACCTCCTCTTGTCTGGAGGGTCGTCTATCTAATGGAGTTGTTGGCTTTTTTGTATCTCTCCCTGTCATTTTTTTAAAATTTAAATCTAACTGCAATAACAAGGTTTCTCCACTAGAGGGAGCACCTCTCAGTTCTTATTTTGACCACTGGAGGGAGCTCCTATTTAAAACCAAAAATAAGATCAGCAGTACCAATAGTTGCCAGTCAGTGTCAGCCTTTAGCACACTTCTAATCTCTTTCTAGTCACTTTCGCTTTTTTACAGAAGCGAAAGCTACACTATAACTGTTGCTTTTCCCACACATAAATGAAGAAAGAAAGTAGCAAGAGGAAAGTCCGCTACTGTAGTCCAACGATACAGTTACACCAGCGCAAAGTGTCAATATTAAAACAGAGAAGTCCGCCTTCTTACTATTCAGTCAGCAATAAAATTGAAATTTATAATCCTGCCCCGATGGGCTTTGTAATCCTCCCCCCGACTGGGGATTGCGACGTTCCAAATCTGCCAATTAATCCTGCCCCGATGGGTTTTGTAATCCACCCCCCGACTGGGAGTTGCGATCCTCCAAATCTACTTAATAATCCTACCTCGATGGGCTTTGTAATCCCCCCCCGACAGGGGAAAGCGACTTTCTCCAGTCCCCCCTAGCTCGGGGTGGGACTCCCTCTAATCTCTCCCGAATGGGGAAGCAGGTTTTAAACACCACCCCTCTGCCGTCCATGCCGTTCACTCCAAACCGCTCCAAACCGAGACAGAGTAAAATGAGTTATAATCCGTGCCCTCTGGATGGGGTTTTCACCCCTTCCACAGCACTTCTGTTTCTAAATTACTCTGAGTTATTGTCCGGTAGACTTTTAAGTCCTGGGCTGAGGTACAGGCGATTTTTCACCCCCCCAACCTCTCGGCAGGGACTTCACCAGGGGTATACCGAGGTTTCTCCACCACCATAAGCTTCCACTCTATCCAGTTTAAATATACAGTGCCTTTTCTCAATAAAAGAAACATCTTTAATAAATCGATCACTCACTTTGTAGGATTTCCAAAACGTAGATCACTCCTGCGACATTCTGTCCTGCGCCATTTTCCTCACCGCTGTCGGACGGACTCCCTTGTTGCGCCCTTCAGCTGTCCGAATTCTTTCCCAATTTCAAATTAAATGAAATTTACAGGGGATATTTCCCCTCCTTCAATCAGAATCCAATCTTTAATTTAAGGAAATCTGACGCTTTCATCAGAAGCCAGAGGCTGTGCAACGTCAGGCTAGCGATGCCTCCCTTGCGCCCGCAGCTTGATCCCGTCTTACGGATTTATAGCAAAAATCCGCAGAGCGGGAGAGCACGCTTTGGTGCCGCTGGGTGCCCGGCACCTATTCTAAAGGAATGAGCAGCGTACTCTTTAGGCTGCAAACCCATATTAGCAATGGCCCTGCGCATCACGCAAGTGAACTGGTTTCACGTGAGCCGTGAGCCGTGAGCCATCCTGATGTATCAACAGAGGGCCTGGTCCGCCTGGCCTCAAGTACAGGAATCTTCTGGCATCCTTAACCGGGCAGGGGCCCCTTTTGCCCGTCGCCTGCAGTCGCAAGGTGGCGCCCTTCCCCTTCTGATCCGTCTTAGAATTTCGAATGTGCAACAAAATATGTGTGTCGGTCAGAGTTACATCCCTCAACAGGATACCCCGGGCATCACTGTCTGACTGGCCCTCACATATCACCTCTCCAACCCTTTGTGCACCAAAATATGCCAAAGAAAATGCGGCCAAAAAAAGTCGTGCTTCGTATTTGGACCAACAAATAGACCTGAGCTGTATGTATATTTGGCCCAATAACTCGTATGTAATTGGCCTCCTACCGTCACTGGCAGGCGGCCGTAGCCTGCGCCATCCCTCGAGCGCTCGCCAGACTAGGAAGTCCGCGCAAGAATCGCAAGAGTGAGCCACCTCACAGAAGAAGGAGATCGCCGCAGTCTGAATGTTCAGCGTTTTTGCCGCCCGCCCTAACCTCCTTAGATGCACAAGGTATTGTAATACCTCCTCTTTCGTGGGAGGAGCCTCTGACCTTATTGCCGCGGCCCTAGCTCTGAACTTATTAAAATCTGACCACGCTTTTTAATAGGATCTGAGTGTGGAAGGGGCGACCGACGCTAATACTCCCTTCAAGACTTCGTGTTGCCAAGGTTCCACAGATGTTCCAGGAATGGTTCCGTTGACTGCTGTGCCTCCGGCACTAGCAAGTGGAAGCGGTCCATCTGGAAACGAGGTAAAGCATCCGTGATATCATTATTAATCCCAGGCACAAATTTGGTCGAGAATTGAATGTTCAGTTCTAAGCATAAGAAAACAAAGGCTTCAATTTGCTCTAACTGAAGATCAACTTAAGCTGAAACTTTGAAGGGCATTCTTATATCATCTCTAATTCTTATATCATTAGGCATGTAACCCCATTCACTACCTGATTCAGAAATAGTGAACTCCCCTCAACATATCTATTATTATTATTATTATAGAACAATTTAATTGAACAGCATAAAGGGAAAAAATACGTATATTATATCATTGTAAGAGTTAACAATTACTGTTCAATATATATTTATCTAAAATTGGACTATATTGACTATAAATTTATATGTCTGGGAGATTTGAATGGAGTGGTCTCCACTTTGATGGACAGATCTCAAAGATCTAAATATACTAATGATGGAAGACTTCCAAATACTTTTTTTGACATGATGGACAATTTAGACTTGATTGATTCATGGAGGTTGAAGAATCCAATGGAAACAGAGTCACCATTTTTTTCGGATGCGAAAATGGCATGGAGCAGATTGGATTATATTTGGATTTCAAGAGACCAGGCACCAAATATTTTGAAGGCGGAAATTTGTCCAAAAACTTGTTCGGATCATAATGCTGTACAATTGGATTTAAGATTGACTCCTCAGGGTTCATTTAGATGGAGGCTGAATGATTCACTATTGAGAAATAAAACAATTATTGGACAGGCCCAAAAACCCTAAAGGACTACTTTGATATCAACTTAGCTACATCGTTGGATAAAAGGGTTATTTGGGACGCAAGCAAAGCAGTAATGAGAGGCTTTTTTATACAGCAGAGTGCAGCAAAGAAAAAAGAGCAGAATATGAAAAAAGATTTGATCCTGAAAAAAATCAAAGAAAAGGAGAAAAGATTGAGAAGTAAACCGAAAGATTTACAGATCCAAAAGGAAATAAAGGCTCTTCAGGTACAATACTCCAATCTGATAAATCAGGAGATAGAGTGGAAAATTAAGTTAATGAAGCAAAATACTTTTGAATCTGCAAATAAATGTGGTAAATTACTGGCATGGCAGTTAAAAAATAGACAAAAGCAAAATACAATCACCAGTATTATAGTGGAAGGCAAGAATATAGAGAACCCGACGGAGATCAGGAAATGCTTTCAGAAGTTCTACAAGCAATTGTATAAAGAAGATAATCAGCACCAGGATAAGATAACTCAGTTTTTGGAGAAAAATGGATTGCGTAAATTACCAGAGGATAAGAAAATTATACTCAACCACCCGATTACAAATCAAGAGATTGAAGAAGCCATAAAACATAAAATTTGAAGTTATCTATGTCAGGCCGAAATTCAGTGATAAAGATGAATGTATTGCCAAAAATGTTATTTTTATTTCAAACTTTGCCAATTATTGATAAGATGGATTGCTTCAAAAGGTGGCAAAAGGATTTGTCGAAGTTTATCTGACAGGGGAAGAAACCAAGAATTAAATACAAGATATTAACTGACTCAAAGGAAAGAGGTGAATTCTCACTGCCAGATTTAAGGATTTATTATGAAGCAGCTGCCTTTTGTTGGTTGAAAGATTGGTTTTTGCTAGAAAATACAGATGTATTAGACCTGGAAGGACATGATAATATTTTTGGTTGGCATGTATATCTGTGCTGGCCCCAAGGGTTTGTCCGTGAAGCGAGGTCCAAGTCCAGTCCTGGGTCTAGGCATATGCAGGTTGAGCAGATGCTTGCAACTAAGTTGCTCACGCAACTTGGGCTGGGTCTGGCTGGCTTTTATCTGGCCCTATGCTTAGGGCGGCCCTGATCCTCCAGAGACTCGCCTCTCCTCTGGGCCTGGAGGCGAGCACTCCTCCTGTAGGCACTTAGTTCTCTTCGCCTCTCTGTCCTGAGCCTCTGCAGCTCAGGAGAGGCTTGTGGGTTACTGGACCCAGGGGCTGCCTCAGCTTCCTCTGAAGAGGCTGGGAGTGGAGCACCTGCAGGCAATGGGTCCTCCCTCCCATCAGGAGCCAGAGCAGACTCTGCTGATGCCTGCACCTGGGGATCCAGCACAGGTGGGGATCCTTCAGGCCCAAGCCCTGGCCCCGGCTCAGCTGGTTCTGGAGGCGGGGAATCCTGTGCAGGCTGGGATCCCTCAGGTTCAGCATCAGAGTCTGACTCCCAGGCCATCACAATATCTTTGGTATGATAAGATCAAGGCCCATAAAGGTATCAAATCACATATAATTAGAAAAGCTTTGTTTAAGGTATGGATGAAGTATAAAGACCTACTTGAAAAGAAAACACCCAGATGGTTATCACCTTTAGAAGCAAAAGCCCATAAAAGAGCAAATATGGATAGACAATGGCCAAAATACAGTGACATTTTGATACAAGAAGGAGAACATTTAAAATTAAAATCATATGAACAATTGAAAGGAAATGTAACGGACTGGCTACAATATTATCAGATCAATGAAGTATTTAAGTCAGATAGAAAAATTGGTTTTCAATTAGAAAAATCTAAGTTGGAGATGGAATTGTTATAGCCTAGATTAAAAAATCTATCCAGAATGTATAATTTATTGCTTAAGTGGCATACAAAAGATGAAATGGTTAAATCAACAATGATAGATTGGGCCAAGGATGTGGGGCACAACATTATGTTGGAAGACTGGGAAAGATTGTGGAAAACTGGTATAAAATTTTCTGCGTGTAATATGCTTAGAGAGAACATTATGAAGATGATGTATAGGTGGTATTTGACACCAGTTAAATTGGCAAAAATATATCAGGGACAAAGTAATAAATGCTGGAAATGTAAACAGGTAGAAGGAACTTTCTTCCACATGTGGTGGATGTGCCCAAAGGTAAAAGACTTCTGGGAAAAGATTTATAATGAAATGAAGGTGTTGAAAAACACATTTAAAAAGAAACCAGAAGCCTTCTTACTGGGCATCCTAGGCCAAGAAATCCCAAAATGTGATAGAACTGTATTTATGTATGCCACAACAACAGCTAGAATTTTGATAGCTAAAAACTGGAAGACAGAGGAATTACCAGTTACAGGTAGGTAGCCGTGTTGGTCTGCCATAGTCAAAAGAAAATAAAATAAAAAATTCCTCCCAGTAGCACCTTAGAGACCAACTAAGTTTGTTCTTGGTATGAGCTTTCGTGTGAATGCACATTTCTTCAGATACTTCAGAAGAGTGGCAGATGAAAATGATGGACTATATGGAACTTGCTGAGATGACCAGAAAGCTCCATGACCAGAGGGACGACTCGGTGGGAGAAGAATGGAAGAAATTTAAATTGTACATTAAAAAGTATAGTAAGATTGAAATTTAGAAGGAATTTGTAAGAAAAGTGAAACTGCAGAATTAGAATTATGTTAAGGGTTAAAGAAATGTGAAATAATTAATTAAGAATATAGTTAAAGAAAAGGATAGGATTTTTTGAAAAATAAGGTTTGTACAATGTAAAGAAATTACTAAAGATGAATGACAATGAACGCAGGATGGGCAGACGGGTGGAAGTCAATTTACAATGTTAAGGGAAAAATTAAGTTTTATTGAATAATTTTTTGTTTTTCATTTTTGTAGTTTGTTTGTATTAGTTGTATTTGTTTTTGTCTGTTATATGTATTTTGTTTATGTTTGGAAAAAGTTAATAAATTCATTTTGAAAAATATATATATATTTATCTAATGTATGGGTATTTTTATTATTGGATCCTTTCTTTAAAAAACATTATTTAAAAAAACAAAACTAGGAAATAAAGTGTGTGAGTGTATAATAGAAAGATGAAAGAAAAAAAGAAAAAATATAATAGAACAACGTAAAATAAGGTAAAGCGAAAGGGAGGGAAAATAAAAAAATATGAATTTAAGATTGAGAGAAGGCAAGTGAAAAACAAAAAAGGAAGGTTTGAAAATTGAAAAATGGAATACATTAGGAATGAATTCTTTGGTGGACAGCACATGTCAATTAAGGGTGAAAGATAAGATAAAATAAAAGGTAGAGATTTAAAAAGTAAAAAATGAAAAATAAAAATAAAGTTTAAAAAGGTGTGTGTGTGTGTGTGTGTGTGTGTGAAATAAAAATAAATTGAAATTTTTATATGTACTGTATAAAAAAGTGAGAGTTCTCCCTGGCCCACAGGCTGGACATTCTTGGGTGGGCAGCCCCAACAGACATCGCTAGTCTCTCTGGCTTGGGGGTGGTGTGCAGTCAGAAAATGCAGAGGTAGATATTGCTTATTTATCTAATTGGTCTATTTGATTTTAGTTGTGTATGTATGGAGTGAGGACATGGGTATTTTTTGTCCATGTTACTTTCACAAACTCTACAGGGAGTCTTTGACAGCTTTGTTGGATACCAGCCTGCCATAGCCAGCAAGTTGTTTTTGGGCTGCATCTAGAAGTTGAGCCCCAAAGAGGACCTGGCTAAGTCAGTGAAGAGTTTCCAGTTCAGAGAAATATGTTCACAGCCAGAATCTGCCAGTCCAAGGTTGTCCTTAGCCAGATGCACATACATTCAACAACCATGAAATGAGAAAGAAGCTCAAAGCTTTAATGAGTAGACTACCGGGTAACTTGGGAATGGGCTTCTACTAGGGAAACATACACATCAACTTGTGCTCAGGGTTCTAGAAGAAAGGTAACTCAAGAAACTTTGAACATGTATTAAGGGAAAAATAACTGCTAAACAAAAAATAGATAAGTAAATTTATAAACCTCAGTTATTTGCATAAATCTACACATAACCCAAATCCAAATTAATACTTACATCACTAACAGATACATAAAAAGTTACAGGTGGGTAGCCGTGTTGGTCTGCCATAGTCAAAACAAAATCGAAAATTCTTTCTAGTAGCACCTTAGAGACCAACTGAGTTTGTTCCTGGTATGAGCTTTCGTGTGCATGCACACTGAAGAAGTGTGCATGCACACGAAAGCTCATACCAGGAACAAACTCAGTTGGTCTCTAAGGTGCTACTAGAAAGAATTTTCGATTTTGTTTAGATACATAAAAAGACTTCCTATCTTTCCTGATGTGTACTCCTTCTCTACTTGTGAAAGTACTTAACATTTTTTTTATCCTTTATTTATATCCAAAACCTTCTACATTACCGAATACAGCTTCATTTTCTCACACTCATTTTTTTTTTCCTCCGGGGTCATTCAAAGGCCGCCACAGACTTAATACCATTTTCGATTCCTTGCAGGTACTTTTTATACCTCTCCCACTTTTTAACAAATTCCTGTCTATTGTTTCCTCTTAGACTACTGGTTAGCTGGGCCATCCCTACATACTCTTGAAATTTATTTTGCCAATCTTTAACTTTGGGGGCGTTTTCCCCTTTCCAATTCGATGCAATCAGCATCCGCGCAGCAGCTGTTCCATATAAAAAGATGTCTTTTAACCTCTCTGGTATGTCTTTCCCGATAATACTTAAGAGAAATGCCTCTGGTTTTTTAAGAAAAGATATTCCTAATAATTTCTTAAGTTCTTCGTATATTGTATTCCAAAATTCTTGAATCTTTTTGCAAGTCCACCACATGTGGTACATATTTCCATTGGCTTCCCCACATCGCCAGCAATTATTAGCGAGGTTCTTATACATCTTGGAAAGCCGTGATGGGGTCAAGTACCATCTATACTGCATTTTGAGTATGTTTTCTTTAATGCTATAACATGCCGTGAACTTCATTGTTGTTTTCCAGAGTTTTTCCCACTGGTCTAACATTATCGGGTGGCCAATGTCTTGGGCCTATCTCACCATCACCTCTTTAACTTCCTCTTCTTTAACCTTCCATTCCAGAAGGATTTGGTATATTTTCGATAATATTTTCGAATTATTATTTATTATTTCTATCTCAAATTTGGATGGCTTTTCGGCAAAGCCGGTTTTTTTATCTTCTCTAAATGTTTCGTATAGTTGATGATAGTCAAGCCAACTTGTAAGATGTTCTTTTACCTCCTCATATTCTCTTAGTTTTGTTTGGCCATTTTCTTCCTTTAATAAATCGTTGTACTTTAGCCAGTTCCCTTTCATATTTTTCTTCTTTAAGGCTTTAGCCTCTTCTGGAGAAATCCATTTGGGAATTTTAACTTCTAAAAGGCCTTTATATCTTTCCCAAACTTTAAACAACGCACCTCTTATAATGTGCCCCGTAAAGCCTTTATGAATTCTTGCTTTGTCGTACTGAAGGTACGCATGCCAACCAAAACGGTTGTCATGCCCTTCCAGGTCTAAAAGTTCAGTATTTTTAAGTTGGCACCATTCTTTAATCCAAGAGAGGCATGCTGCTTCATAATATAATTTAAGTTCAGTATTTTTAAGTTGGCACCATTCTTTAATCCAAGAGAGGCATGCTGCTTCATAATATAATTTAAAGTCGGGGAGCCCGAACCCTCCTCTGTTTTTATGATCTATTAAAAGAGTATGTTTGATCCTTGGTCTATTTCCGGACCATATAAATTTAGATACCTCTTTCTGCCAGGCCTCAATGTAACTCATTTTCCCTATGATAGGGATAGATTGAAATAGGAACAATAGCTTAGGTAAGATGTTCATCTTAACCACGGAGATACGTCCCCAGAATGATAGCTTCAACTTGCTCCACCTCTCCAGGTTCTTTTTGATATCCGTCCAGGTTTTTACATAATTGTCCTCATATAGATTTATATTTCTTGTAGATATCCAGATTCCTAAACATTTTATCTTTTGGCATACCTTAATTTTTGTCAATTTTTCTATTTCTTCTTTTTCTCCTAATGGCAAATTTTTTGCCATCAACTTGGTCTTATTAATATTTAATTTAAATCCCGCAACCTTTCCAAATGCTGTCATTAGTTCCAATATTTTTATTAAACTTTCTCTTGGATTCTCAGTTGTTATTATTAAATCATCAGCAAATGCCCTTAATTTGTAGGTGTTTTTCCCTAGTGTTATTCCCTTGATGGTCTTTTCATCTCTGATCTTCCTATTTAATATTTCCAACACTAAAATAAAGATAAGCGGTGACAGGGGGCACCCTTGTCTGGTTCCTTTACCAATTTCGCATTCTTCCGTGATATTACCGTTTACTATAATTTTTGCCATCTGCTTGGTATAAATAGCTTTAATTCCATTGCTAATTACTTCCCCAAACTTCATTCTTCTTAATAAGGCTACCATAAATTTCCATGAAACATTGTCAAATGCTTTCTCCGCGTCGACCGCCATTATTACTGCTGGTTTGTCGATTTGCAAATCCAGATATTCCAAAATATTAATTATACTCCTGATGTTATTCTGCATAAGCAGGCCGGGGAGAAAGCCAGTTTGATCTTTATGTATTGTTGTTTGAAGTGTTTTTTCCATTCTTTTGGCCAAGATATAAGCATAAAGCTTGTAATCATTATTAAGCAATGAAATGGGTCTGTAATTAGCAATTGCCAACTGATCTGTACCTTGTTTTGGAATCAGTGTTATGAAACTTTCTTTCCAGGATTCTGGCATAGTGCCTTTGTCCAAGATATTATTCATTACTTTTTTCAAAGGATCCGACAGGATGTCCTCCATTTTTTTGTACTAAATTGCCGGAAGGCCATCAGGTCCCGGCGATTTTCCTACCTTGGTTTATATATTGTTTATAGTATTAGTATGATATCGTTGATGGAGAAATATGGCACTAAATACTTTCGTACAAATTACGCATGAGGGGGGGGAAAGAGACACACAATTATGTATTTATATACTTTATTTAAAATATGTAGAATCTGTTAAGTGTTAAGTTATGTAAATGATTGTAAAATGATGGATATCTATAATGACAATAAAGCAATTTATATTAAAAAAAAGAAACTTTGAACATGTAAAGGGGCATTATGGCCTCAAGTCACTTCTACAAGGCTCCCAGTTTCCATTACTTTTCTAATACCCTCTCACCACTCTCTTTTTGGGGGGTGGTAAAAGTTTTATTTTAAATAATTCAAAAGGATCTAAAAAGACAAAAGAAAAGACAAAAGAAAAAATATAATAAAATTATATATGTAGTCTCACCACCCACCCTTAACTCCCCTCCACCACCGTCCAATATCTCTTGATTATATTAAATCTTAACATTGCATTCCTTATCTTAACTTACTTTTGTGTATCATTTCATTTTTTAAAAAAATTCTTTATTGATTAAAACATATATATCGCATACATTTTACAACATTTGATAGAAATTGCTACAAACAAAACTGATAGAACATAAATAAAAGGTTCAATTTGTTAAAAATAACTTCCAATTATTCTCAATGTATTTTATATTATTTATATTATATCAGTATAATGTACAGTTATATATTTCTGTTTGTTACTCGATTGCTTCTTCTCATCTCATCATGTTTGCGTATATGTTCAGTCTGCATCTGCCATTAGGATTCCGTTTACACCATTACTCATTAAATATTCTTTAAACATCCTCCATTCTTTCCAAACAGTTCTAACATTAGATTTTGCCAATCTGCTATGCCCGGTAAAGTTTTATTCTTCCAATTTCTAGCTATTAAAATTCTAGCTGCAGTTATCCCATACATACATAATACTCTTTTTGTTGTTGTTTTTTTCCTCTGGCAAAATACTTAGTAGGAACATTTCTGGTCTTTTTTTAAACGTGCATTTAATCAATTTTTTAAGTTCTTCGTAAATGTCATTCCAATAAATACATATATCAGAACATGTCCACCACATATGTTCGTAAGACCCATTTTCTTTATTGCACCTTAGTCCGGTCAATATACAAAATGACCTGGGCAAAATTGCAACATAAACGCTATTAATGGCATTTTTATGAGAATTGGGTGTAGAATAACATATAAAAAATTAGACAAAATTAAATGACAGGAACACTGTGAAATCGTGATTTCAAAATGGCCGACCTGCTGTATCAATTGTATTGTATTTCGATTAGTTTTCTAAACTTGATTTTGTGTATAATATGTTTTTTAATTGTTGATATATTAGAAAATGTTGAAAACAGTCACGTTCTTCTAGCTGCGGACAATATTGATCACAATATCATTACACTGAATGGTGAGAACACATTCCATGGTATGGGGATGATAGCAGCAATAACCCCAGCAAAAACCTTTTCTCATTGTATTCCAAGAAAGAATATATTGAGCTGCTCCATCTATCAACATTCATGAATATCGATTTGCATCCAATTCTCTCAGAGGCATTAAGTTTAAAATATTGCCTGATATCTATCCCACAAATGTCAAAATAGCTCTGCTGTGGAAACTGTCAAGGAACTTTGAACAACCAATGCCTGGCTGGTCTGGAATGATGCACTTAATACATAATAACCAAAACAACCAGAAAGTTGAGAAATCATCAGTACTTTTCCTACCTATCATTGATATGAAGCCCACTGAAATGACTTGCATCCTGTCTACCTTAACATACCTACGAGATTTAGCTCTTAAGTACAATATACCAACTATCATAACATTTGATCAGCCACTCTTTTGGAAAGCATCACAAATAGTTCATTCATCATGTGATAGTAGTGCTCTCAAGGACATCATTCTATTGCTTGGTTCCTTTCATACTTTCATGAATCTTCTTGGGGCCATTGGTACACTCATGGCAGGATCGGGCCTTAAAGAAATCCTCGAAGAGATTTATGGGGAAAATACAGTAGTGCATATGTTAAATGGGAAATCAGTATCAAGAGCTTTTCGTGGACATTTGATTCTCGATTCATGCTTAAGTGCTGAAATAATGTCGCAGATAATTGAAGATCATTCAGAATTCCCCCAGGTCTTAAAAGAAGCTTCTGCACTGTATGATTCACTAGTGTCCTGTAACAAAACTATAGAAGAAGTGGATTCTTCACAGACTATGATACACATAAGCTGTGCATTGGATGCAAAGAAGAGCAAACTGAAAGCAAACTCAGCAACAAGTAAACTATGGCTTGAGTATCAAAATAGGGTTGATCTTGCTAGAAAACTCATCACAGCAGATAGAACTGGTTCATAGAAAATGCATATTGATGCCATAAATCAGTGTCTACCCATTTTCGCAGCTGCGGGTCACCATAATTACTTGAAATCACCATACCTATATTTGCAGAATATAATTCTGTTGCCAACAACAAATGCGACTGTTTCTGCAATGTTTGAAAAAGGATTTCATGTGATACGCAGAAGTGAACGGTACTGGGCAGGATTGGGTTCTGACTTAGTAATCGAACAATGTCTGATGCGCTCTCTTAAAACTACAGGGGGTTTGACCAGAGGAAGTGGATTGACTGGCGTTCAGAGAGCAGTTTGGTCTTTATCATTGCCTGTATCGTCAGGGTATAATCTAGCTATGCAGGAGTTTACCAATGTGTCATATTCATCAAGTGAACAACACAAAGAACTATCTAGTGCAAGGCTGATTAGAGACAAAAGTGATTCACAACTGGTATTGAGCAAGTTGCAAGCATTCTCGCCATTTACACCCGAGTCAAGTCTGCGTAATATTGTAACAGGTGTAACTGCAGATTTGGCAAATGTTAATGTGCATGAATTGCAAGAAGTTGGTAAGGTCATTGTAGCTAAACTTATTGACCAAGAAGTTTTTGCATATAAATGTAAGCGTTCTGACAAAGTTAAAACATTAGCGTTCTCTGCTGCACTGAAAATTCCTGGAGATGATGAAAGAACGATTGACCCAGCATTGCTGTTTCAAAGGCTATTGGACATTGTTAACACAGGCGAACTAAATTTGGAAGTGCTGCAGTATGAATTGTGCTCATACCCACCTTCATTGTTCAAATCATGCTCTATACCCAGGAAGGCTGACAAGTCACAGACAGTACATGTTATCAAAAAATATGTGATGCAGAAACAGAATAGTTGTAGTACCGAATACGTTCCAAGAAGTGATCAATTCGTGTTAGATGGTGGTCCACTGCTGCATTGCCTTAAAAGGAAGAAGCATGAAACGTATGATGACATTTGTTGTTGTTCAGTCATTCAGTCGTGTCCGACTCTTCGTGACCCCATGGACCAGAGCACGCCAGGCACCACTTTCCTCCACTGCCTCCCGCAGTTTGGTCACACTCATGTTGGTAGCTGTGAGAACACTGTCCAACCATCTCATCCTCTGTCGTCCCCTTCTCCTTGTGCCCTCCAACTTTCCCAACATCAGGGTCTTTTCCAGGGAGTATTCTCTTCTCATGAGGTGGCCAAAGTACTGGAGCCTCAACTTCAGGATCTGTCCTACCAGTGAGCACTCAGGGCTGATTTCTTTAAGGATGGATAGAATCATAGAATCATAGAGTTGGAAGAGACCACAAGGGCCATCCAGTCCAACCCCCTGCCAAGCAGGAAACACCATCAAAGCATTCCTGACAGATGGCTGTCAAGCCTCTGCTTAAAGACCTCCAAAGAAGGAGACTTTGGAGACTTTGATCTTCTTGCAGTACATGGGACTCTCAAGAGTCTCCTCCAGCACCAAAAGCATCAATCCTTCGACGATCAGCCTTCTTTATGGTCCAGCTCTCACTTCCATACATTACTACTGGGAAAACCATAGCTTTAACTATACGGACCTTTGTCGGCAAGGTGATGTCTCTGCTTTTTAAGATGCTGTCTATGCTCCATGGACAAAGACAACAGGTATGATGACATAGCATGTTCATATGCGAATTTTACAACTCGTCATTATGGGAAAGCTATTATTGTCTTTGACAGCTATGAAAACATCCCATCCATTAAAGATATGACTCACAAATGTCGGAAATCTATGTTCTCTAGCCCTGAAGTACACTTCTCTCTGCAAACTAAATTCATATTAAAACAAGACAACTTTCTTTCCAATGAAAGTAACAAACAGCGAATCATTCTTCTCATAGCTGAACATTTGAAGAGACAAGGATGCACTGTTGTACTAGGTGAAGGAGATGCTGATGTTGAAATTGTGAAGGCAGCTGGGGCATCACCTCAGTTCCAAACTACTACTGTGATTGGAGAAGATTCCGATTTATTGATTCTACTCCTGTACCATGCTAACCATCAAACAGAATTTAATTTGTATTTTCGTAGTGATAAACAAGGAAAAAATCCAAACCACACATTTGACATTATTGCTTGTAGAATGATACTGGGCGCAGAGACCTGCAACTATCTTCTTTTCCTCCACGCCTTTACAGGCTGTGACAGCACATCCAGAATATTTGGGATAGGAAAAGGCAAATGTTTCAACAAACTTATCGCAGATAATCGACTTCGTGAATTAGCATTGGCATTTTGTTTGAAAGATCAGTTACATATCAATATTGAAGATGCTGGTCAGAAGGCGATGGTTATACTTTTTGGTGGAAAAGTTGATTATACCCTTGGAACATTATGACATCGCATACTAGTGGACAAAGTAACATCAGCAAACTCTTTCGTTGCACCAGAACGTCTACCACCAACTACATCTGCAACAAAATTCCATAGTTTTCGATCATATTACCAGATAATGGAATGGTCATGCCACAAAGAGGGTTTACGACCTAATGACTGGGATTGGATTATAAAGGAGGACAACCAGATTCACCCTGTGATGTCAGACATGGCCCCTGCACCTGAAAGTCTTTTGAAAGTTATCCACTGTAACTGCACCACAGGTTGTTGTACATTCCGTTGCACGTGCAAAAAAAATAGTTTTCCATGTTCAACAGCTTGTGGTCAGTGCCAGACCATTGGTTGTGAAAATGTGTTGTTGATTGAACATTGTTCTGATGTAGAAGATGATATGGATGACTGATGTCTGCTTTCGTTATTTGTAATACATAATAAAAGTTCTGGTTCAAGCGCCTTATTGTGACCTTGTTTCAATGTACCATTGCTTTCACTTTGTTGTTTTTAGCAAACATTTAAATACAGAAATTATGTAGCCTAATAACTAGATCAATGACAACTTTGTATTATTTTCCCTGACGTTTGGTAACAACAATTAAAAAACATAGGCTACACACAATTAAGTTTAGAAAACTAATCGAAATACAATACAATTGATACAGCAAATCGGCCATTTTGAAATCACGATTTCACAGTGTTCCTGTCATTTAATTTTGTCTAATTTTTTATATGTTATTCTACACCCAATTCTCATAAAAATGCCATTAATAGCGTTTATGTTGCAATTTTGCCCAGGTTCCAGCGTTTTTTTCTGTAGTTTGCCCGGACTACCTCCAGCATAAAGGGGATCTATTTCTATACATTTTAGCCAATTTTTCAGGTGTTTGGTACCACCTATACATCATTTTTAATACATTTTCTCTCAGATTGTAGCAGGCTGTAAATTTTATGTCCACCTGCCACAGTCTTTCCCATTGTTCCATTAGGACATTATAACCTAAGTCCTGGGCCCATCACACCATCACCGATTTTACCTGCTCCTCTTTGAGCTCCCATTCCAATCATAAATCATAAATGCGTGAAATATACTTCCCTTTACTCTGCAGTAATTCTTTTTCAAATTTTGACTTTTCTTTTGCTAGACCCATTTTTTTGTCGATTGTAAATCTTTGATGTATTTGAAAATATTGCAGCCAATCAGTAAGATAGTCTTTAATTTCTTCATATTTTTTCAGATGTAGTTCATTTTGTTTTTCTTCCAATAGTGTTTGGTATGTGGCTCTTCCTCCTTCCACATTCACTTTTTAAACTGTTATTACATCTATTGGTGAGGCCCACAATGGTATTTTGGGTTCCAATATACCTTTATATTTTGCCCAAATTAAATATAATGATTTTCAGACTAAATGATTAAGAAATCCCTCATGTACCTTGACCTTGTCATATAATAAGTAGGAATGCCAACCATACCTGTTGTCTACTTCCTCCAAATCTAATACTTCAGGATCTTTTAGAGTTATCCAATATTTCAGCCAGGTTAAACTTGCTGCCGCGTGGTAAAGCTCTAGATTCGGCAAAGCAAATCCTCCCCTTTCTTTCTTATCTGTTAATAATTCATATTTTATTCTCGGTCTTTTGCCATTCCAGATAAACCTTGTTAAGTCTCTTTTCCATTCTTTAAAGCACTTCATGCCCCCCAAGATTGGTATAGATTGAAATAAAAAAATCATTTTAGGTAGGACATTCATTTTGACGAACGATATTCTACCCCAAAGTGAAAGATGTAACTTATTCCATGTTTCCATGTTTACCTTAATTTCCTTCCACGCTTTTCTGTAATTATCTTCAAACAAGTTAATGCTTTTTGGTGTTATATAAATTCCTAAATACTTTGCTTTATTCTTAATTTCCAATCCTGTCAGTTGTTGTAATTCCTCTTTTTCCTTTGTATCTAGATTTTTAGTTATTAATGTAGTTTTGGGGTAATTTACTTTCAATCCTGCCACTTTGCCATACTCTTTAATTATTTCTAATGCCATTGGTATATTTTCTTTGGGATCTTGTGTTGTTATTATGTCATCTGCAAAGGCTCTTACTTTATAGGTGTTCTTTCCAATTACACTTCCCTTTAATTTCTTTTCTTTTCTGATGTTATTTAAAAGAACTTCTAAAACAAAAACAAAAAGCAGGGGCAATAGAGGGCATTTTATTTCTATTGTCCTGGATTGTTTTTGTCAGTTCCTTATTCTCCCCAGCTAATTCTTTTACTTGTGTTTTCAATTCTATAATTGATTTTGTATTGTCTTCAATTCTTCCATTCATCTTATCTAATTTTTCTTCTATTCCTTTCATTTTATTATTCACTTCCATTTTTAAATCATTAAACTCTCTCCTCATTTCTCCAATGTCTCCTTTTAAACTCAAAATTCAATCTCTAACCTCCATTTCTTGTTCTTGACCCAAGCTTCTTCTTCCTTGTTGATTATATAACACACTTTGATTATATTTTTTGTTTGTTGACATATTATTTGACTCCTTTCATCCAAAATTCTATCAATTCCCCTTTATCGTCCTTCTTTATAGTCCCCCTTCGTCCTTTTATTCTCTAAAGACCTTTAAAACCCCTGCAGTTTATTTATTTAGACTTGCGGTTTCAAGTCCTGCCACTTGTGTCGCTGTTTCTTTCCTCCCTGCTCAACCTTGACAGTCTTATTTTTTGCAGTTACAGGTGGGTAGCCGTGTTGGTCTGCCATAGTCAAAACAAAATCGAAAATTCTTTCTAGTAGCACCTTAGAGACCAACTGAGTTTGTTCCTGGTATGAGCTTTCGTGTGCATGCACACTTCTTCAGATACACTGAAACAGAAGTCACCAGATCCTTAAATATAGTGGGGGAGTGGGGAGGGGTATTACTCAGAAGGGTGGTGGGAATGGGTGATAGGCTGATAAGTGTGGAAAACCTGTTGACGACTCTAAACGGCTGCAGTTAGTCTTGCAGGGAAATGCAAGGGGTGAGATGGCTAAAGATGGCTTTGTTATGTATAATGAGATAAGAATCCAATGTCTTTGTTCAAACCAGGTTTCTCCATGGTTTTAAGTTTGGTGATTAGTTGCAATTCAGCCACTTCTCTTTCCAGTCTATTTCTGAAATTTCTTTGTATTAAGACAGCTACTTTGAGATCTTTTATAGAATGTCCTGGGAGATTGAAGTGTTCTCCTACTGGTTTCTCTTTCTTGTGATTCCTGATATCAGATTTATGTCCATTTATCTTTTGGCGTAGGGTTTGGCCTGTTTGTCCAATATAGAGAGCTGAAGGGCACTGTTGGCATTTGATTGCATACACAATGTTGGAAGATGAGCAATTAAATAGTCCTGAGATGGTGTGTTTGATGTTGTTGGGACCAGTAATGGTGTTATCCGGGTTTATGTGGCAGCAAAGTTGGCATCTGGGTTTATTGCAGGCTCTGGTACCAGTGTCCATGTTGAGTCCTGTTTTTGTATTATTGTGGGTGAGGAGCTGTTTGAGATTGGGTGGCTGTTTGTATGCGATGAAGGGTCTTCCTCCCAGAGCTTATTTTTTGCAGTTTATTTTTCCTTGCTTGCAGTTCCAGGTACGGCCACTGGTGTTGCTATTCTTCTAAACGTTGTCTCTTACTTTGGAGGATTTGTCTCTTACTTTGGAAGCTTCTCGCTTTAATTCTTTCCTCTGATCTCTTTGTTGCTCATATCCTGCTCCTTTCCTCTGCTAATAGTCCCCACCCTTCGCCACTCCACGCCGTTCCAGCTCTGCTTCTGGTAATTTCTTTTCAAGTCCTTATTGCTGTCTTTGTTGTTAATGTCTCTTATTAAATATTGACTCTCTAAAGTATTTCGTCTGTAGTTTTTCATTTGTGATGTCTTTTGGTTGGGTCTTTATTCTCTTCCCCTCTCTTTCTCTCTCCTCTCCTTCTCCTTCCTCCTTTCCTTCTCTCACTCTGTAATAGGAGTATGAGAGGTTCCACGGCAGTAATTTCTTGTAAAATAACTCTGTGTTACAGACTGAATCTTTAATTTCTCTGTACTGGATTACATTTACAGTGAAAGTAATTTCCGTTCCTCTTCTTTTTTCTTTTTTTTATAACTTGTCTTTATTTCTTTCCAAAACATTACAATGTAAAAAAGAGATAATCATAATAAAAAGTAATTTACATAGCCAAAAAGAATACAGTGAGCATTTCAATTATCTCCTCTCCCCTACCCTACCCTTCCCTCTTCCCTCCCCTCCCCTCTCTGAATTCCCTCCCTCCCCCCCCGTTACTTCTCAGCTTACCCATCACTACATTTATATCATTCCTTCATCTGTCCGCATGACCTTTATCTAATCATATTCCCTTTTTTCTCAATTGTTTGGGCCTTTACCAATCTGCCAGGAGATCGGCTTTTTCAACATATAATTTAAAATAATCCTTGAGTAATTTCCAATTTCTCTCTCTTTCTGATTCACTTATTCCTTTTATTTCCTCATATTTTAATGCCAGATTATAGTATGTTAGCATTTTTAGCTGCCAATCCCCTTTTTCCGGTATTATTTGAGACTTCCAATTCTTTGCTATCAGTGGCCTTGCCGAGACCGTGGCGTACATGATTATATGTCTATCTTTTGGCTGGAATTCACTGTCCACCATTCCTAAGAGAAAAGTCTCCACACTCTTCTTGAAAGGATATTTGATCATTTTTTTTAACTCTTTGTACACCATCTCCCAGAACACTTTAATCTCCTTACAAAACCACCACATATGCAAGTAGGTACCTACTTCTTTTTTACATCGCCAACATTGGTTACTTACATTTTTGTATATTTTGGCCAACTTGACAGGTGTCAAGTGCCATCTAAATTGCATCTTTAATATATTTTCTTTAATATCATAGTTTGGAGTCAATTTGCTATCTCTCTTCCACAGGTTTTCCCACTTTTCCAACATAATTGGCTTTCCCACATCCTGTCCCCATCGTATCATAATTTCTTTGATTAGTTCATCCTCCGTTTCCCATTTTAGCAATACATGATGTAAGTTTTTTATATAATCTTTTTCTTTGTCCAATAATATTTCTTCTAGTTTTGATTTTTCTTTTCCAAATCCAATTTTTTTTATCTTGATGGAATCTCTGATTTATCTGAAAATATTGTAGCCAACTACTTAGGTAATTTTTAATTGTATCATAATCTTTTAATTTCAATTCACCATCTTTTCCCTCCAATATGTCTTTATAAGTTGGCCAATTTAAATCCATGTTTCTCCTTTTTACTGATACGATCTCTAGGGGGGATAGCCACCAAGGTGTTTTTGTTTCAAAGAACCTTCTATATTTTAGCCAAACTCTATGCAATGATTTTCTAATAATATTATTCATAAATACATTTTGTTTATTAATTTTTTCTTTCATAAGATACCAATGCCAACCGAAACCTAATCCATCGCCCTCCAAGTCTAATAAATCATTATTCTTTAACTATCCAATCTTTAATCCAATATAGTGCTGCCGCGTCATGATAAAGCTCTGGGTCAGGAAGCCCGAACCCTCCTCTTTCCCTGTGATCAATTAGATTTTTATATTTGATCCGCAGCTTCTTGCCATTCCAAATAAACTTGGAGATATCTTTCTTCCAATCTTTGAAGTAGCCTGTCCCTCCTAGCAGTGGTAGGTTCTGAAATAGGTAATTCATTTTGGATAATACCCCCATTTTAACCAATGATATTCTACCTAGTAATGAGATTTTAATTTGGACCATAATTCCAATTTATTCCTTATTTGTTTCCATTTTTCCTCATAATTTTCTTTTGCCAGATCTAAATTGTTAGTCGATATTTGGATGCCTAAATACTTTAGCTTTTTAGAAATTTCCGTTTCTCTTCTGTCTCTCCCCTTGGCTTTTTTATCGTCTTTATCTAAGCGGCTAACTTTTCTTCATTTAATCTCCATTTTAAATGCCGGTTAGATGATTAAATAGGGATAGAAAAATAGTTGGAAATTTTACTGCTCTTTCTCACCATTCCGGATTCCGGGGCTTTTTGTTGGGAGGGTCTTTAATCCTCACGTCTGAGTCCCTCTGCTCTCTCGCCGTTGAGCCAGAGAATGCCGAGAATCTCTTCTGACGCCGCTGGATACTTCAGCTTAGGGTCACCCCCTAACCCTTTCTTGGGGTTGCGCAGCCCTCACTATACCCCCAAAACCTCTCCAAACAAACGCTCCAACTCGGAGCTCTTGCGGAGCGCGTCCGTCACGGTGGCGGCAAAACCGTAAGTCTGCCTCTTTTGTGTATCATTTCAAACATCATTCCTCTTATACACTCTACAGTCTTAGTCTATACATATCAACTTAAAGAAGCTCAACAGTTCGCCCCTCCCACAGGGATGTGTCACAACATCCGGGGTATCTGCTGTATGCGATGTCTTTGTGATTTATGTGATGCACCGTTTTTTCTTGGTCAGTCTTACTTTCACTTTTGAGCAAACCGGAGAGGCTGGAGGTGTCATCCCAGTCTCCAGGCGAAGCTCTATGATTTATATGCTTGTAATAAAGCGTACTTATTTTGAAACAACCCAGACACTGTGGGAGCTTTATTACTGGCACGAAAGGCACACATACCGTTGCGCAAGAAGGAGAAGTAAGAAGTCTGAAAAACTCTGCTAAAGCACTGGAGAAGCAGGAGAACGCAGAAGGAAGCGTAGCTGGACACCACTCCAAGTGCTAAACTGGTTTTGAGGCTTTTCCAGTTAAAACCAAAAGTCCAACAGGTTATGGGTTGAGTTTTTTGCAGTTTTGGACTGGTTCTGGAGCAGTTTTTAAGGATTCAGAACGTGTGTGCCAGAAGCAGTCAGCAGTCTGCTGAATGGCTAAGCTGTCTGCAACTTGCTGCCAGAGTTTGAAATACAGCAAAGCCCAGACTGAGGTGTGCCCAAGCAGTGTACCCTCTCTGGTGAACCTCCATCTTCCTTGCCTGGGTGAAGAGCTACAGAATCGTGAGTACGCATCCCCAGGGCAAAATGGAGGGAGTTATAGCAGCCCCATCCAACAAAGGAAGGCAACCATCCACCAAGAGTGGGCCATTAGGATGGGACTATTGCTTCAGCAAGCACCACCATCCTCACCGTTTCCTGGCTCAGTTTCAGGAGTACAGGAGGTTGCAGCTGCTGCTCAATGCAGAGATGAGGCAGCAAGAGGAATTTTTGCCCAGAGTGTTGATGCCAGCACTTGTGAGCCCTGGAACACCCTAGCCCAGTTTCCTGGGGCAGAGGGACTGGCTGAAGAAGAGGCTTTGGAAAGCATGCCCCCAGCTCAGCTTATGGCTGTTGAAGAGCTACGTCGACAGGGAATGCAGGGGGGCCAGATAGCCGTGGGCTATGTTTTCAAGTCTCAAGCCTCCGTGAAGGCAAATGCTGCAAGGCATTGTTTTGGAGGATCTCCTGACCATGTGCTGTTGAAGTGCACAAGTGAAGATAAGGCCAAGGTCATTTCTCAGATGACGTGCAGGGCTGGCTATGGGAATCCAGGCAGCTCCACCAGAGGCCGGAAGGAAGATAACATCTGCTGTTGTCATTCAGTTGCTGTGGCAACGGTGGACAAGGCCAAGACTGTTCCTCCTGGTGGACATGTGAGGACCTGCAAGTCATTTTCTACATAGCAGTTTGTGCAACTGACTGATGAAGGCAGAAGAAGACTTGACGTTTTTAGAACAGTCAAGGGACAGATCCTAGGGACAGATCTGGACGTTTTTGTGTTTCCTGGAATGGAAATATTTTTGTTCTCTGTACCAACACTTCTGTCCGAAAGTTTTGATGTTTGTTATGAAACTAACAGCTGTTTTATTTCCAGGAGTGGAGATGGGGTGTTTGCTATTGAGACGCCTCTAGTAGGTACAGGTGGAAGTATCACTGATGCAGTACAGGCTCAGTGCACCACTGTGCCCACGCGCCACATGTGCGCACATCTGTGGCGCAAATGGCTGGCACATTGCCACTGGGACAGTGTGCTGAAGCAGCCTGAGTTCTCTGAAGGGTGCAAGTTAAGGGCATGTGACAACTTTCTTGGTTGCAAGGTGTGCAAAGTCAAAGGGAAGACGTCCAGCTACCCCAGGTCCGAAAGGGTAGGCTGTGTTCAGTTTGACAGATGCAAGGAGTTCCCTAGATCCTCGCTGACAGCTTTCCTCCATGAGAGGGGGATTAAGCACAGAGTGACTAACCCACTTTCTTCACAGGTATGTGGTTTGGCTGAACGTCGGAACAGAACATTGCAGCAAGCCGCTGAGGCCATGCTCTCAGAAGCAGGTCTTCAGCCAAAGGTACACTTCTTTCGCGTTTTTGGTTCTCAAGCGATGGTCTCTGTATCACGTGCTGAGTGCAAAGGTGGTGGTCCCAAGGTGCAGAAAATGATTTTCTGTGGGTACAAAGCCAGCTTGCATAGCTGGAGGTTTGCGTACCTAGATGGTGATCAAACACGGGTTCCAGTCAGCTGGAGTGCTGAATTCTGTGAGCAGAAAGGATGGGAATGCATCCCTAGAATTCCCGATGTTCTTCCCGATGTTCTGGATGGTCCTGTCAATGCTGGACAGGCAGATGCACCACCTGCTGGTGGCGGTGGTCTAGGTGGACCAACCCCGGGTGGGGGTATTGCTGTGGTTTTAGCACCTGCTGGTGGCTTGGGCCAAGTTCCCAGCCATGACCAGGGTGCAGCACAGCTAGGGGCAACTCCAAGGCAGGAGCCTAGGAGTGCACCCACAAGTCCAGTGTCTAGGACTAGGGGGCAGGCCATGTGTGGCAAATCTTCTCCAGGAGAGCCTGACTCAGGTCTTGTCCCGGAGCAAGAGGGGGGTTCTTCTGTAGTGAATCAGAAACCCAAAGGCGCACCAACATCATCCTTAGGTAGTTCAGCTAGGGTGCAAAGGCGCAGCAAATCAGTAGGAGAGATGCCTGGCGTCGAGGACGTACAGGCAGAATCCTGTGTGACTGAAGCAAAGGGGAAACCTATGGTGGTATCACAGCAGTCTGCATGATCCACGGAAGGGATTCTACCTGAAAGGTTCACGGCCACTAGCATGAGTGCTTGTTTGGTTCAGTGTGAACCGGAGAGCCTTGATAAGGTTCAGCCTCAAGGGAAAGCCCAGAAATGGCATGATGCCATGGGAGAGCAGGTGAGCTCAGTGAGGTCTTTGGGTATGTACAGACCCAAGACGGCAGCAACTCGAGAGTTGCAGCACAAGGCTAGGTTAGTAGCCACAGGTTTCACTCAGGAGGAGGAGGGAGTCCATTGTTCCGAGGTACTGGACGCGCCCTCTCTCAGAAGCAAAACCATGCGCATGTTTTTACCAGTCGCGACTCAAAGAGGTTTTGAGGTAAAACAGTTTGATTTGGATGCCTGTTTGAATTCCGACCTGGATGAGGAGAGGTACGAGGTACCTCCGCCAAGGTTCGAGGGCAACAGGCCAAATCAAGTGTAGTAGTTGCACAAGGCAATCAATGGCTTGAAGGAGTCAGCCAGAGATTGGTCCTCATGCGGCAGCTAGACTGGTGACTGGGAGTGGCCGCCGGGACCACATAACACCAGTCCTGAGAGATCTGCATTGGCTCCCAGTACGTTTCCGAGCACAATTCAAAGTGTTGGTGTTGACCTTTAAAGCCCTAAACGGCCTCAGTCCTGTATACCTGAAGGAGCGTCTCCACCCCCATCATTCAGCCCGGACACTGAGATCCAGCGCCGAGGGCCTTCTGGCGGTTCCCTCACTGCGAGAAGCAAAACTACAGGGAACCAGGCAGAGGGCCTTCTCGGTAGTGGCGCCCGCCCTGTGGAACGCCCTCCCGTCAGAAGTCAAGGGAATAAACAACTACCTGACATTCAGAAAATAGCTAAAGGCAGCCCTGTTTAGGGAAGTTTTTAATTTGTGACTCTGTATTGTATTTTGGTATTTGTTGGAGGCCGCCCAGAGTGGCTGGGGAGACCCGGCCAGATGGGCGGGGTATAAATAATAAATTATTATTATTATTATTATTATGCGTGCAAGAAGCTTTGAGAAAGCTAGGTTTCAGCCAGAGTCATGCTGATAGCTGCCTGTTTCTGGCAGGAGAAGGCCCAGAACAGGAGCTAGTTCTTCAGTCCGGTGTGGACATCCTTTACCTGGCAAAGACCAGGGAACAGGTGCAACGGTTCGCAGAGGAGCTTGGTCAGTATTTCCAGCTCAAGAACCTAGGCCCTCTTAGTGCTTACCTAGGTGTACAGGTAGACAGAGCCGAAGGTGGTAGTGTCTTGCTCAATCAGACAGGTGAGATAGCGCTGTTGTTGAAGAAGTTCAAGATGTCTGAGTGTGCTAGTGTCAGAACACCTATGGAGACTGGTTCCGTTCAGGGCAGTCACACCGGGGAATGCTCTGAGTTTGAGAGCCCCGAGGTGTTCAAGTCAGCTCCAGGGAAGCTGTTGTTTCTTTTCCAGTGGAGCAGAACTGACATAGCAGTTGCTGTGAATCTGCTCAGCAGGGAGGCTACAAAGCCAAGTGTGCATGCCTGGAATGGCATCCAGAGAATGCTGAGATATTTGCAGAAGACAGAGGAGTTTTGCCTAAGGTTGTCAGCTGCCGGTGAGCCCCAGCTCGCGTGCTGGTGCGACAGCGGTTGGGCAAATTCCGAGGACAGGAAGTCTATGTCTGAAATGGTTGTGAAGTGTGGAGGAGCTCTAGGTGGGACGAAGTCCCAGAACCAGAGCCTCATTGCTCGTTCCTTTACAGAAGCCAGGTACAATGCGTTGTCAGAGCTCGATAGGGAACTGGAGTACGATAGGTGTTTGGTCCAAGAGGTCTGCGGTGAGTGTTGCCTACCCATCACAGTATGGGAGGACAACCAATCCTGCTTGATGTTGGCAGAGTCTGGACAAGTCGGAGCCAGACCCAAACACCTGGATGTTCTCTTCCGAGACGTGTGTCAAGGTAGTCAGACCAGCTTAGAGAAGCTGAAGTACTGGTCTAGTCAGGTGAACCTGGCGGTTGGGTTCACAAAACCACTTAGCTTCCAACGTCATAGAGAAGAAGAAGAAGAAGAGTTTGGATTTGATATCCCGCTTTTCACTACCCGAAGGAGTCTCAAAGCGGCTAACATTCTCCTTTCCCTTCCTCCCCCACAACAAACACTCTGTGAGGTGAGTGGGGCTGAGAGACTTCAGAGAAGTGTGACTAGCCCAAGGTCACCCAGCAGCTGCATGTGGAGGAGCGGAGACGCGAACCTGGTTCCCCAGATTACAAGTCCACCGCTCTTAACCACTACACCACACTGGCTCTCATAGGGAGTTCTGTGAAGGTGTGTGGGGGGGGTAAGCAGTATGCTTACGATGCCCTGTGGTGAGGAGCGAGAGGGGGTGTGAGGTTTGGAGCTTTCAGGGTTAAAGAAGCTCAACAGTTTGCCCGTCCCACAGGGATGTGTCACAACATCCGGGGTATCTGCTGTATGCGATGCCTTTGTGGTTTATGTGACGCACCGTTTATTTCTTGGTCAGTCTTACTTTCACTTTTGAGCAAACCGGAGAGGCTGGAGATGTCGTATGCTTGTAATAAAGCGTACTTACTTTGAAACAACCCAGACACTGTGGGAGTTTTATTGCTGCCACGAAAGGCACACATACCGTTGCACAAGAAGGAGAAGTAAGAAGTCTGAAAAACTCTGCTAAAGCACTGGAGAAGCAGGAGACCGCAGAAGGAAGTGTAGCTGGACACCACTCTAAGTGCTAAACTGGTTTTGAGGCTTTTCCAGTTAAAACCAAAAGTCCATACTTCCCGCGTGAGCGCCATCTCCAGCAGTTGGGAGCTGTTTCGGCTCCGAGACAGCTCCGGTTCCCCCGCGGGTTTTGGAGCCCCGCAACCGTGCTGCGGGCTCCAGTAAGCCACGGGAAGAGAGTCCTGTGGTCCAGGGTTTCCAGCGGGCTCCGTGGTGCCAACCTGTTCTCAGGCTTCCCTTGTAAAAGGGAGGCTTGAGTGAACGGGCTCCGGCACGGGTCTGTGGAAGCCGTCTCCAACCGGGGGAATGAAGCGGCAGCCGGCCGCTGGACTTTGAGCGCTCTGTTTTTCCTCAATCTGGACTTTAAAAAAGAAATCTGTAAGTACGGATTATAATTTGGACTTTATACGTTTTAATTAGGCTTACGGAGAGAGACTTAAAATGAGGAAGTCTGTCTCTCTTTGATGCGGCAAGATTAAAGTAACACCGGATTTGGCTGTTGCTATTCAAGACTGCTTTGAAATTTTATGCTGATTCTGATTCTGACTACCTAAGAAACCCCTGTTTGGGGCAAGACTGAGAAACTTGATTTATTTCTTCTGATCGACAGTGAATTATAGAGAGAGAAAGTTTACTCTCTGATTAAGGGGGAAATGGCGGCTGGGATTTGAGCAGTGAAGATGGAAAAGTACTGAAACTTTGTTATTTCCTGCCTACTCCTGCCTGTTTGGTTCCCACGGTCTTTCCAGACCCAACAATGATTCCAGTGCAGAGGAAAATACTTTTGGGATTACAACTTTTGCAGCAGAATGTCATTGATAAGTTTTCTCAGCTTCAAAGTATGTGGAAGAACTTCACTGAGGAACTCCAAGAAACAATTTGAGAGAGTTATATTCCAGAGACTTTATCTGAAGAAGAAAAGGAACAAGAGCAACAAGAAGAAAAGTTTCCTGGATGTGAGAGGTCCGAAACTGGCAACTGAGACTGTATAATGTCTTTCTGGGGTGGCAGCTCAGAAATGTTTGAACAACAACTCTGGGAGATACAATTTGAATTGAAGAGTGGAGCAAAGTTACTTTGTGACAATGTTTTGGTTTGCATGTATCAAGGAAAAGGTGACATTCTGGAAGAAGAAGGGAAATGTATTGTTGTGGGAGAAGGAAAATCTGGACTGGGAAAATGTTGGGGGGAAGCCTGGTGGGGGATTGAAATGGGAGGGGGGAAATGGTGAGGAGGGGGGTGGGTTAAAGGGATTTATGAGTTTGAATAGGAAGGCTAACCATGGTACTCCGACGTCAGAGAGCAAAAGGATTTGGAGAATGGAAGAAATATTTAGGTTTCAGGGAAATGAGTTGATTATAATACTTTTGAAGTTAGAATTAGAAGTAATAAGAGTAACAGTTTTACTGAGTTAAGAGAAGAAAGGATATAAGAAGTTAAGATTTGAAATGTGATGTTTTATTTGATGAGAATAAGTTTTATGATATAAGATTTGTTGATTATAATTGTAAGGTTAAGATTAGTTATAAGGATTTAGATTTTACAATGTTACAAAGTTACTAAAGATGATTCGAAATGAACGCACAAGGGAGGGCGAGAGGAGGTCCCAAGTAAGATTTGGAAGAAGTGAAGGATTTTTAAGTAATTGTGTTTTTGTGTGTTGGTGTATTGTGTTGTTTTGTATGGGATGTGGGTATTTGTAATTGGTTTAATTTGGAAAATCCAATAAATCTTTATTAAAAAAAACAAACCAAAAGTCCAACAATGAAATTCTCTTTAATTGTATAACAGGCGGTAAACTTTATGTCCACCTGCCAGAGTTTTTCCCACTGTTCCAGATATATTGTGTGACTGATATCCCGAGCCCATCTGACCATAGTTTCCTTCACTAATTCATCTTTTAAATCCCATTTTAGTAGCACATCATATACATTAGATAATAATTTCATTTTGTTATTTAATAAAGCCAATTCTAGTTGTGATTCTTCCTCGCCAAATCCCTTCTTTTAAGTCCTGATTGAAAACACTCTTTAACTGATGATATTGTAGCCAGCCGGATAAATATTGTCTGATCTCTTCATATGGTTTTAGCCTTAGTTGTCCTTGATCTTGCTGAAAGAGCTGTATATAGGTTGCCCAATTATCATCCATATTTAATTTTTTAACTGTGTGAGCCTCTAATGGTGATAACCACCAAGGAGTCTTGGGTTCTAATAATGGCTGGTATTTGTTCCAAACTTTAAATAGGGCTTTTTTGAGAATATGATTATTGAATCCACTATGCATTTTAATTTTGTTATAGCCAAGGTAGGCATGCCTGTTAGCAAATCACTCCTCCGTTGCTAGATATGTGGCTGTTGTGTCACATGTCTGTTTACTTTATTGAGCTGGGAAAGTCTGAGGATGGAAGTTATGTCTTATCTCTTCCGTTATGTTGTGCTGTTGCACTGTGTTTTTCTCTCTCTTTCTGCTGCTGAAGGAGAGAGCAGATGCCATTATGATCTGTTCTGTAAATATTGGTTAATAAATCCTTAGGATGTTCACATTCATGCTTCCAGTCATTACTGCTATCTCTGCTGATTAATAGCGTGCACAGGATCAGCCGACCCGTGTTGCTGGGCGCACCGGGATTAAGATTGATGGCCATCCCAGGGGAGCGCAACACTGGAGGACGCCTGGAGAGGTTTGTCTCATACCGGGGGCATACCGGCACCACTGTATTATGTTGAATATAAAGCCTCTTATAAAGGCCTTCCCTGCATTCCATATTATTCTGATATCCGTTTCTTGGGCCATAATGATCTCAAAAATCTCTTTTAATAATTCTTGGGCCTTTTTCAATATATTCTCATTGTTCAATAAACTTTCATTCATTCTCCAATTTTTATTTTCCTTTTTATTTCTCCTCATTTCAATCATAACTGGGTTGTGGTCTGATATTGTTTTGTTTAGAATCTCGGCCTTCCTAATAAAGGGCCTTAAATTACAGTGGTACCTCGGGTTAAGAACTTAATTCGTTCTGGAGGTCCGTTCTTAACCTGAAACTGTTCTTAACCTGAAGCAACACTTTAGCTAATGGAACCTCCCGCTGCCGCTGCGCCGCCAGAGCACGATTTCTGTTCTTATCCTGAAGCAAAGTTCTTAACCTGAAGTGTTATTTCTGGGTTAGCGGAGTCTGTAACCTGAGGTACCACTGTATTTGAGGCCCAAATTGCATCTATTTGGCTGGCCGATTTTCTGGCATCAGAGTAAAAAGTGTACTGTCTCTCATTGATATGTTTTTCTCTCCAAATATCTTTTAGATTCAAATCTTCTGACATTTGAAAAAAAGATAGTGGGAGCTTCCCTATTTTAGATGTATGTTCTCTTTCCGACCTATCTAATTCTGGGGATACAACACTGTTGAGGTCCCCCATAATAATAATGTCTTCATTGTTATATTCTAATAACTTCTCTTCCAATTTCCTGAAATATTGTTTTACTTCCATTAGGTGCATATACTCCCACTAGTAATAGTTTCTCTTTGCCTTTTGTCAGTTGCAGTCCTAATAATCTTCCTTCGTCATCTTTAAACAATAATTTTGTTTCATAATTTGGATTTACATATATCACTATTGCTCGCTTCTTACTGGCACCCGAGGCTATAAACTCTGTTCCTAATCTCTTATTTATCAACACTCTCCTGTGTTTGTTGGCAATGTGAGTTTCTTGGAGACAGATGGCATCCCATTTTTTCTTTCTTAGAATGTGTTCAGTTTTGTTCCTTTTTGTCTTATTATTTAGACCAGGCATGTCCAACAGGTCGATCGCGATCTACCAATAGATTGCCAGGAAGTTTCTGGTCAATCCCCGGTAGATCGTGGGTTCCTTTTGTGATTGTCAGCCTAATGAGCAACTGCAGGGAGAGCTCCATCCCTCTTGCTGACAAAGAGCTGGCCACTGTGTGTGTGTGTGTGTGTGTGTGGATTGGTGGGATTCCCGCTCGCGGGCTGGCCTATCCAGTCTGCTGGGTGAGTGTGTCTTGGTTTCTTAAGAGACAGGCGGGAAGTTGCCCTCTTTTCGCCCCCGCTCCCAGCCGCATCGGTTCAGCCTCCTCCAGCACAGCTGAGCTCTTTGTCTCCCAGCACGGCCGACCACATGTTCGTAGATCAGCTTCAGATTGGATTGTGGCTGCTTCCCTCACAGCCGAGCTAAGCCGTGTTGATGTACATGAATGGGAACCTTAGTTCTTAAAATAAATGCCAAACATGGGATTTCGGAGAAATCAAGAGTAAGCATTTTATTGCTGAGCAATAAGGTCCAGTGAGTCACCTCCAAAAATCTGGACATCAATCACAGGTGTCCAAAGGTTTTTATAGATCCTTCTAACATTACATATTCATACCTTGCATTAAGCATCAAGCCAATGAGCATATGACAGCATATAACAGCACCCCAGAAATCCAACCCTCTTGTCCCCAGAAGACTCTCTGAACTTCACCCCAGTTAGCTGAAGCAAGGAGATTTACTTCTGCTTTCTTGTAACTGAAGCCTTATTTGCCCCTACGGGTTCCCATGGTTGCGCCTGGTGAGAAAACATGGAAGCAGAAAAGACACCTGAGGCTGCTGGCTTCAGAGAGAGAAAGATTTATTTTCTGCATGCAGAGGCACTTGCGGTGTTCAGACACCCAAGCAAGTACAAAAGCTAGTCAATTTTCAGACAGTTCTTATAGACAGTTCCCTGGCTCATCTTCCCACCCCAGGAATCTTGTCCTTGTCCATATAAGGAACATTTCCTGTTGTACATTTCCTTGTACATATAAGGCAAAAGGACATTTAGCCCTGAGTTGGCTCCTGTGCTAGCATGCACACTTCAGCAAGGCCATCCTATCTGTCTCTGACCTCTCTGTGCAAGGTTGACCTTCTACTGTTATCTCCAGATTCTTAGTCATAGCTTACACGGTAATATGCCAATCAGGAGTGCAATGCAGATCAAAGTTCACAGCAAAAAATAAAGATTTCATACAGAAAAGCCTCCACTCAAAAGAAAAGAGTCTCTAACAGTACATTCAGGTAAATATATCCAGGTTAGCTAATTAACCCCTTTATAACAACCTTTTGCGCCCTGTGAACTCTTCCCCAATTTCTTTCGTTGGGCCATTGTTTTAGCTTGGTAAGCATATAAATCTCATTATGTCAGACTTGGTCGAAACACTAGATGTATCTCAAACACCCAGCCCATTCTGCAGACATCCTGTTTCTCCCAACATCCTGTCTCACTTGGGGACATAGGGCCCAATGACATAATTTATTTCTTCCATGGTCAATCTGCCTAGCTAGATATTTTCTGCTTGGCTCAGCTGTAAACCACAGAACTCTGTAAGAAGCATTCCTTACAAGGCACAGTCTTAATGCATAAATGGTTACTCAAAATATATTGCAAGCATATGATTGATCAGAGATATAAGCATACAGAATAAAGCAAAGGTGAGATTATATATATTCCCCTGTTACAACAGTGTGAAGCGCAAGAAGCTGCTTTTCGGCTCCTGCTTTGAGCCCCGTTGCGCTCCATGAGCTGGGCGTGATCTTCACCGGGAGCCACCAGCCGCCTGAATCCTCTGCCTCCAGCTGCACTTTTGTCTGCCAACCTCCTGCCCTTTGTCTCTAGCTTCTCCATGTGCTGCCTTTCTCCATCCAGCACGCCAGCCGACCTACTGCCCTTTGTCTCCAGCTTCTCCGTGTGCTGCCTTTTCTCCATCCAGCCTTTGCCTCCAGCTTCTCAGAGGTTGCAGCATCGGATCGCTAAAGCTACCTGCCCTTTGCCTCCAGCTTCTCAAGGGCTGCAGCATCGGATTGCCTTGTCTCCAGCTTCTCAGGGGCTTCTGTGTTCTTCCCTGCTTTTCGGCTCTATGCCGCTCACTGCCTGGAGAACAGCCACAGAGCCATGTTGCCGCTGCTCAGCTGTCCGGCTGCAGGGAGCACGCCCCCGGATCGCTGGGGACGACTGGTATTTCTGCACGGTTTCCTTTGAGTTTGGGGGAGGGGTGTGTTGGTTTGACTTTTGTTGTTCCCCCTGTCTCGCAAGCGTGTTGTTAGGCTAATTCCTCCTTTTGTATTGAGTATTTTCTGCTCGCAGAGAAGGGGGTTTTCTAAAGGGTTCCTGCCCTCCTTTCGCCTCCTTGCCGCTGCCATTGTAGGTATTGCAGGGAAGGGGGTTTAAAAGGGTCCCTGCCCTCCTTTCCCCTCCTTGCAGCCACCATTGTAGAGGCCACGTGGGAAAGAGTTCTGAGGTTTGCTACTGCATTTTAAAACTGAAGCCGTTGGGGTCAGGGGACAGGCACTGGTTGGGTTGTTATTTTCCTGTGCCTTTCTTGCTAAAGTTTCCAGTGCTACTGTTTGGAAAATTAATTAAAAGGAATAAATATTTTTTTTAAATATTCATTGTGTATTTAAGTCATCAAAGAGGGTACCGGTAATTGAGCCATTGGTGCTTCAGCTTGTCCCAGGTTCCTTATGTGGGGCAGTTTCCAGCCTCCATTGCGGGTGGCATTGTTTTGCAGCAAGGTTTGATTTCTAGGTGGTTTGCCTGTGCAGTTCTGAGGTTTTAGCTTTTTGGTTTACTTTGAAGGTAATGTGGTGTGGGTACAGTTGTTTGGGTGCCATATGTGAAATTGAAAGCCTAGCACGCATCAACTGGCTCCTCAGATATGTGCATAGCTGTCAAGTTTCGAATTTGAAAATAAGGGATCAGCGCACCCTCACCTGTCCCAGGGACAGCCTAGGAGGTTCTCAGGGACAGTCCACACCGCGGTAATCCCCCCAGGCTAAAAATTAATTTACACCATTCTCCTCCTCTACAAAGATACAGGGGATGATTAAGCAATTGTCAGATGCAAGCATCAGATATTTAAGATCCAAACACCAAGCAGAACAGCCAGACACCAATGAATTTTACAGTTCTACAAAGTCTGCCTCAAATGCCTTCATGTACCTATGGTTATTCAGTTCAGTTGATCCCAGGCTTCTGAAACTAGATGTATTACCATATCTCCTGGGATCCTTCTTTGTTGCTGAGCTGTTCTTAGATGGCTGCTTCTTGCTAATATTTAACTTACTTCTTCCTTCCTCAGAGGCAATTGGGAGCAACTAACTTCCCTCTCCTCCATGGTAAATGTTAGTTACACTAAGCCATTACCTGATTCCATCGCAGCCTGATTTGCTCAAAAACTCCTTAGCCAAAAGTTTCCCTGGTCTGAGATATTTGCTCCCTCCCACCCACCCACCCACCGCCGTCCCCAGGAGCAGCCAGGCCCGCCTGGGAAGGAACAAGACCTCCTCCCCCTCCCTCGCCTCGACTGTTTTCACCCAGTCTCCGAACTGTTTCCATGTGCAAAAACTGCAGCTCTCAAGGAATGCTCATTATCACTAAGCCACCACCCCCATCTTGTTGATATCTTCCTTTATTGAGTGAAAAATGGGGGCAAGCTTTTAACCGTGCCTCCATTCCACTGCACCCCAGTGCCCTCTGCTACACGAAGTCAGAGAGAAAGTTTACCCTGCAAATTGGTCAAAGCGTTAACGAAAAACAGCTCTCCTTCTCTCTCAGCTATCTGCTTTCCCTGTATTTCCTCCTTTTTTCCAAGGGCTGAAACAGCAGATAATGTTTCAAGTGCAGCACATGGGCAATGGGTAAGAAGGCTGGCTTGGAGAAGCGATTGCGTTTCAATCCGCCTCTCAAATCCACATGCAGAGAGCCTTCCTCGCGAGTGGCAGCCGAGGCGGCCAATGAAGGCTCAGCTAGGTGGGTTTTTTTTTTGTTCTTGTTCTGCTCCCCTGGCTTGCAGCATCCAATCCTTAAAGGCAGGAGGCGGGATTTCTTCACTGCAGCCTTTAACCCTTCATTGCCCGTGACTTGTGAGCCGGGCAGAAAAAGCAGTCCTTTGAAATTTAATAATCCCGGTATTAAACAGGATTTTTAATCATCCGGGATAGCAGCAAGAAATGAGTTTAAAAACGGGAGAATCCCGCCAAAAACGTGATACTTGACACCACTGGATCTGTGTAAACTAGTTAGCTGAGTTGGTTTTCCTTGTCTGGGTGTTTTGTACCTCAAAGGTTGTCACACTTTACAAAGCAGGCAGTCTTCTGTCTTGCTGAGTTAGTTTTTAAATCAATTATTTCAGAAGGTCTAGTCCCTATTGTAAAAAAATGAGTGCCCCAAAGAAGTCCAAAACCTATCATTTTCATAAGGAATGGGAAATTGAGTATTTCATTGTGATGGTGAAAGAGAAGTGTTGTTGTTTAGTTTGTAACACCTCAGTGTCCTTACCAAAAAAGGGTAACTTGGAACGCCATTATAATGCTTACCACCGTAGTAAATTGGATTTTGATTTTCCAGTCAAAAGTGAAATTCGTAAACTTAAACTCAAAGAACTCAAAGCAAAATTAACTTCTCAGCAGCAATTACTGGTAAAATCCTGCTCACATTCTAACAATGCAGCAGCTGAACATCTTTTTGAAGGGTTTGAAAATAAAAAGAGATCATAGCTGCTATCCAAGATCTGCAATTATCAAGAAACATGGTAATGCGGCAAATGGAAAATGTGTAAAAATCTTGATGAACAGCTGTTGAAAGATGTGTCCAGTTGTGTTGCTTTCTCACTCCAGCTGGACGAATCTACAGACATCAGTGACACAGCTCAGTTACTAGTTTTTATTTGTATGGTTTTTAAAGATTTCAGCACAAAAGAACTACTTGTGATGGTTTCTTTAAAACAGAGAACCACTGGTCAAGAAATATTTAATTCCTTCTATTCCTTTATAAACAAGCTTAATGTTCCATTACACAAGCTTGTTGCCATCACTACTGATGGAGCAAAAGCCATGACAGGTTGGGTTAATGGATTTATTGTCCTTTGTCGACAGCATGGTGATTTCCCTGACTTCCTTGCATACCACTGTATCATTCACCAGCAAGTTTTGGCAAGCAAGAGACTGAACACACAGCATGTCATGGACATAGCTTTTAAAATTGTAAATGCAATTCGTGGAAAAGCACTTCAAAGGTGGCTTTTCAATCTCACTCTTGAGGAAGGGCAACTAGAATTAATTTTACACAGAGATGTAAGGTGGCTCAGTAGGCACAAATTTTTGGTAAGAATTCATAGTTTGTTGGAAGAAATAATATCCTTTTTGAAGGAGATGAGTATGCCAAGTTAGAAGATGATGAGTGGTTGTTTGATCTGGCTTTCCTTGCTGATTTCCAGGGTGGATTTGATTTAAATCACGATTTAAAGCACTAGTCAGTAAGGCTCAGGGCTGATTTAAAAAAAAATGATTTAAATTTTTAAAAATCCGATTTTAAAAAATTTAAATCGGCCCTGAGCCTTACTGACTAGTGATTTAAATCAGTATGATTTAAATCAAATCCACCCTGCTGATTTCACAGGTAAACTTAGTGATATGTGTGTGTCACGGTCTGGTCTACGGGTGAACAAAGTCCCAGCAGGGGATGTCAGGACCGGGGGCAAGATGGCGAGGTGGGAGCAGGAACGGGAGTCCAGAAGCCAGGAGTCAGGAAGCCGAGGGTCCGAGGGTCAGGAAGCAAGGAGTCAAGAAGCCCAAGGCAGGAAGCATGCTGCTGTGGCAAAGAGCTGAAATGAAGTCCTGGCCTTATATCCCTTCCCGGCTCTTGCCACCAGGTGCGATGCGTTACCAATCGGCCTCACCTGTGCGGCCACACCTTGCCTCTCCAGAACAAACTTAGGAAGGCCCCAGTACTGAGAGGTCCTGCTGGTCATGGGGCCTCGCTCCTGCATGCACTCCTGACAATATGAACCTAGAGCTACAAGGTAAAGGTAAATGCATTGGTGAGATGATTAGCATAGTTTCATCCTACAAAACAAAATTTAAGCTAATGATGGCTGACCTTACAAATCAAAATTTTTGATCACTTTCCTAATCTTGTGGTATTTGGGTCATAAAACCTTTGACCCAAGTAGTGCTGCTGTCCGGAGTTGTAATCAATCAGCTTTTATGATCCTCTCCGACATCTAATGGCCGTCCAGACACGCTTCTCTCTCAGCTGCGCGTTTAAAAGCTGTCTTCAGTAGCAGAGTTAGCACAGGGTACGATGGCTTCTTTAGGTCTGCTTCTTCGGCGGTGTCTTAAAATAATTCAACTGGACACCAGTGCTACTAATCTAACAGAGCTTTATTGTAGTAGCACACACAAAACGTCCTACAGACTCGAGCTGTATGTCTGCAGCGTTCTCACTCATACATCAGAAAGCAACAGCACAGAAAAAAACATCATCCAGGGGAAAGCGAAACCAAAACTCCCCCTTTTCCAGACAAAGGAAAATGCCCGTATAACTGTGGGCGAGGCACCCAGGATCAGAACGCTTCCTGAACAGTTAACTATGTGATGACCAGAAAACCTGACACCTAATATGCAGGACCATCTGGAAAAAAATCCTGACTTTGTTTTTCAAACAGAAGTATGTGGCCGAAATTGATTCTGTTATTCTGGAGTTAGAAAAAACATTTGGCGACTTCCCAAAAATTGAATTAATTGTAGAGTACATGTCATTTCCATCCAAATCTGATTTGGACATTAAAAAAAATTGCAGTCATTATCAGTACAAATTACTCATTGTGCAAAACATCTCTTGAAAATGAGATATTAACTCTGAAAAATGACATTTTTCTGAGGGTCTGTGCAGAATAAGAATGATTTTGGAAGTTTGTGCCTAGACAGAAATTTCCAAATTTGAGAAGATGCAGCAAAATGTTACACTCATGTTTTGGTTCTACTTATTTGTGTGAATCTGCATTTTCATATTTAAAAATGACAAAGAGTAAGCAACGTTCAAACATGACAGATGAGCACCTTAAGGATTCCCTGAAGCTGGCTGTAATGTCTCTGAGGAAACCCTGGACTTCGGCAATGAGGAAACAACGCTGCCAAAGCAGTCCTTACTAAGCTGCAGCCATTGTTTATTAAAAGATCATACATAGCGACGATATCCCCCGCAAGGAGGGAGGAAAACACTAAATGAATGAATGGGAGGGGAACAGATTACAACTAATATACCTGTATCCCAGCTAATAGGATTCAGGTGTACACAATGAGATTCCACACTTAAAGACACATACATCACACAGTACTCACCTGATATTGAACAGTTGGTTACTGAAATGGTGACGCAGGTGTCACACTAACAATGGATGAAGGCATGTATTTTTAAAGAAATCTTGATAGGTAGGTTAAAGGAGTGGGTAAAGGAGTTTGTGCGGCGTAGTTTTGCGAGTGCTTTTATGCAACTCTCTCCCAAGAAATTCCTAAAGTTTCTGTTGTCCCCCGTAAGAAAAGTATTTGGCCAGTGCTCCCCCCCAAAAGGTTACCCAATCTGGTCACCCCCTTTCCTTCTCCTTAAAAAAGCTCAACAACTAAAAATGAAATGAACCCCCCAAAATGGGGCATTCCACATCCCAAAAAAGGTCAACAACTTTGAGCTGAACCCCAAAAAACGGGGGTAGCTCACCACCAGATTTTAATTCTGAAAGTAGATCACAGTCTCTTGGGAGTTGGCCATCCCTGATTTAGACCATTAATATTCCATGAAATGATATTTAAATTCATCTAACTTTATTAATAAATTCAGGTTTGTTTAAGCAGTTACAGATAGAAGTGTGAGTATTTTAAACATATAAGATCAGTGTGTCTCAGGAGATCGTGTACCGTTTACCTATTCTCTTAGCTACCCTCTTACTCTCCTGCTAATTCAGGTGTTGCTTCTCCTTCCTGTGGGTCCTCTCCTCCCAGATCCCTCTTGTACTTCCTCCAAAAATTTCCTAGATCCTCTAAAGATTTTATTGTCTTCCTCCTTTCTTTGAATGTAAAGGATATCCCTTCTGGGAATGCCCATTTGTATTTTATTCCTTTGTTCTGTAAAGCCTGTTAGGGACTTGTAGATGTGCCTTTTTCTCAATATTCTTTTGGGAATTAATTTATATATTGTTATATTTTTCCCGTCAATCATCAATTTTCTTGTTTGTAAAATCTTGTCTTTCAGTAATCTTGAGTTTAGAAAAACCAAGCAATCTCCTGGTCCTGGTCTTCATTCTGTGTTTCGGGAATCCATTGAAAACGTAGTATCAGTTCCCTCTGATGCATTTCGAGTAGCACAATTTGATCGAGCGTCTCCCCGTGGATTCTTTTTAGTTCCAATAATTCAGTATTTGTTGCATCTTGACCTTTTTTCAATTCTTTATTCTCGTTGTGTAATTTCTTTGTGGTTTCTTTCACCATTTCCTCTTGTTTAATAGTTTTTTTAATTTTAAATCATGGACTGTCTTCTCTATCTCTAGGTTGTTTATGGGCAACTCCTTTAGCTGTCCGGATAGGTCCATTATTAATTTAGAGTTCTGCTTGATATTGTTTCCCATAATGTCCAATTTATCATTGATGGATTTGTTCATGTCTATGATTAAATCTCTTAGGTCTACATCTATTTGTATCTATTTCAACAACAGATTGCTGCCTTGCGGTTCCCAATGATATTGGTTGTGATTTCTTATTAGTAGACAATATGTTGTCTTCATTATGCGCCCACACCTCACTATGTACGCACCAAGATACTTTGTCCCAGTTTCTGTATAATCTGCTTTAGCTGTCAGTGCTAAGTTCAGAGTTGCAACTAACCCTCTCACCACTCTTTTCCCTTCTCCAGCTGATGTAAGAATTAGTGACCCAATGTGTATATTTTTATTATTTTAATAATGTTTCAATGTTTCACTTTAATTGCATTTAACTTTTAGATAGAATGTATTAGGCTTGAGTTGTGTGTGTGTTCTGCATTTGTGAATCTCTCCCTCCTACGCTGCATTCCATCTCTTCTTATCTAACCCTGAAAGTGGCACAAACGGCAGAATGTTTTCCTATGAGTTGGTAAAGGTAAAGGTAAAGGACCCCTGGAAGGTTAAGTCCAGTCAAAGGTGACTATGGGATGCGGTGCTCATCTCATTAATCAGAAATCCTTGCAAGCTTCCTGAAAGATAGATGGAGAAATGTCAATAAAGACTGATCATAGACTAGGTTGCCAGGGAAAAATGGGACATCCGATACCTAAAATGGGCAAAAGGCCTGGGAGCTTCTGGTCAGCCCCAAGGTATCAGAGGGGGTAGTGGAGAGCAGGAAGAACCATGTGTGTTTTACTTCTCATGACCTGTAACCTTTCCTGACGTATGTTTAAGAATGTTTTATGACACTGTTTATGCTGTGTTTGAACCACTATATAAGCTTTTGTTCTTAATAGGACCTTGTCCGTCCTATTGCAATAAAAATAAACGTTGGGTCCCTTCTGGATGCTGGACTTGAAAATAGTTTCCTTGGTTCTGTGGTTTATTTAAAAGGTAGTTTCTTGCCTGGGTTATGAACAAGGTGGTGTAGAAGTGAATTCTTACCACACAGCCTTCAGTTGTTTTCAACCACAACTACCATCAACCTCTGCATATTATGGCTGTGCTGCTTGGGGCTGATGGGAGTTACAGGTTAGACTGCCTTCTATTTTCACTGCCGTGGAGGGAACGGTGCAAGATCAAAGGCATTACTACTTCAGGAGCACAAAACTGAAACATGATTAACACAGACTGGTGTGTAGCCACCCTGGAATCACACAAAGCGAGTAATGTCAGTCGGCTTCCTCTTTCCCTTAATCAAACTTTGGTTTAGGCAGCAATTACTGAGCAGCAAATCAAAGTCACTGAGTGGAGCTTTAAAGGATTACTCAAAAGCATGTTTTCAAGTGCTCTCTGCATCAAGCTTGTACAACAAAGAGCTGGCAATTTGAGAGAGTAGTGGGGGTTATAGCACAACCACAGTTAGGTCATGCATTGGTGTTGACAGCAAGCATTAACAAATGGCAGAAAACCTGGCAAAGGTCACCAAACACCATTCCTTCTCCTAAATTGCAAGCCAGGCAGTCCCACAATACTCTTCAGAGTTTGTACTTCTATTCTAAAATGGCAGCTGGAAGTGACACCAGGAAGATACTTGGCACCTCTTTGCCAGAACTAGGTTAGAGCTCCTCTTGCTCCTGTTTTGGTTAGCTTTTTCTCCTCTGTGTAGGCGTCAGCCCCCATTGCCAGCTGAAAGGATGCTCCTTGGGGCTGGGGTGCTTGCACCTGGGAGTTCCATGCCTCTTTGCAATTGGTTCCACGTCTACTTGATGCCACATGGTAGAAGCTTCCCTAGTGAAGGGTCAATAAAATGTCAGGTAAATTAGTGTTACAGCAGCTGTAGTTCAGTGCTGTGACTGTGATTTCAAAACAGGTGGGGCCAAGCCAATATAAGGAGGTTCCTATCCTACTGAAGGGGCCCAAACATAAAGTCATTTGCATCACCTCAATCTCCAAGGCACGTGGGAGGAGTCACCCCACTCCTAGCTAAGCACTACCACAGAATGAAAACGGCAATTACAGTAACTGAACACTATACTGTGGAAAGTCAAATAACAACTATCTCAAGAATCAAAGAAAAACACATGGACTAGCTCTTTCTGCATGGAAGAAATACACACTACAAGAGTCAAAATGGTCTTTTGGAGAAAGGAAGGAAGTGGAGAGACAACAATACAGCACTTTTCTCTTCATTGTTTCGGGGGTTTTATTTTTCTGCTTTGTGCTTAACAGGCAAGTGAAATTATACTAGAGATTATTCATCAGCACCTCATTCAGATTAGGCACTTTTTAAGAAATCATAAAATGATTTTTATTATAAACAATTGCAAAACAAATTCTCACAGGTATGTGTATACACACACACACACACACTGATATATCAAATTAAGGATCTGGTAAACAACACTGTCCAAAACAATCTCTTCTCATGTGTACATTCAAAATGTAAACTACATACATACATAGATAGAAGATTTGGGGGTACAGGACAGGACTTGCTTTTTAAAAATAGTTTTCTTTTAAGTGCTTTCAAAGTCAAGTTCCCATGAAGAGTCTCCTCCTCATAAGATGAAAGAGAACTGAAGTTGGGACCTGGGGAGCAGCAGGCACGCACTTTCATAATGTCTGCAGACAAAAGAGAAGAGAGGCTGAGTTGGGTTGCATAGAGGCTACCAGGCAGTAGTCACAGGGCTTTGGACTGCTTTCCCTCTCAAATTCATTTTACCCTGAAAACTTGTTCCTGGGTTGGCTAGCAGTTCTCAGAAACTGTTCTCTGAAAATATGCACTATCACCACAGAGGGCATTTTCACTCTCCTCCTCCTCCTCTTCTTCTTCTTCTTAACGAAGGATTTTTCCAACACAAGTGCAGATAAAGGGTATGCCATTTTTGTTTTATCAGCTTTGACCCGCTGCCTGAAGCAGTGCTTTAAAGTGTCTTAGAACAAAGGTTCAAACGAGTAAATTCTTATCACCTGCAGGACGAGGGTAGCACTGAGTGTTTTTCTTCAGCCCATTGAGCAGATCAGGCCCTCCAAAGTAGGGTAAAGAGGGAGGAAGCCAGATCTCCTGCAGCAAATCCATCAGGGTCACAGCCCATCTTCCATTGAGAGAGGTTTGCAAATGTACAAACTCCAACAGAAAAACTGCTTGGCCACCATACCAGTGGTAGCTGCCACAACGTCCTCGTTCACTCCTCTGCAACATAGCAAACTTATTCTCCTTGGCCTGTGCATTCCTCTTGCTGGGACACTATTATCTACTGTTGACATGATTAACTCTGTTGGGCAGGCCGTTGAACTCTATTTCCTCTAGTATTCTCTCTAAGTGTTGAATTAACACCCGTTTCTTAAACCTAAGAAAAAGAGAGAGGGAGAAGGAGAGCAATTTAATGTGGGTTCTGCACTTGTCTTCAAGTTCCCCCTTTGAAACAAACAGTGGCTGTTGCATTACTATGCAGAATATATGGAGGGACAGGGCTGACACACCTGCCTTTGTGTTTGAAAACAGATAAGGCACATCAATCTACAAATAAAAGGCATATCCCACCATTGAAGGCAGCAGTTTCAAATAACATTTACAATATATGTATGAAAAATACAGGCCACCATCAAAACATGTACACTTATTTGTTCAAACTTGGGGCTTGTCATCGTGATACAAACCTTGCTGCTTCCTTGATAGCAAATTCAATGAAATATTTTTGAATTTCCACAGGGCCTTGAACTTCTTCAAGGAGAGAAAAAATTCTTTTGTAATCTACAATTAAAAAGAAAGAGTGAGATCATTGTAGTGTTGGCAAGGCCATCAGAATCCCCCCTCCTTTCTCTTTGCTTGATTGATTTTAGGCACTGGCCTGCTTTCTCAACTGTCCCACAATGATGTCAGTTAACCATGGTGGAGCCTTTGCCCTTTCCAGATTCTCAGTGTCCTCCTCAAGGTTGTGCCTTTTCTCTACTGGGGTTTAGCTGTTTTGTGCAGGTTCTCATGGGGCTAGTTTGGTGATAAAGAGGCACATCTGCTGCAACAACTCTCCTCTTCTGCTAGTAACAATTTAATAAAATCAGAGTTGGAAGGAACCCTGAATGTCATTTTGTCCAACCCACTGCAATGAAGGAATCTCAAGTAAAGCACCCATAACAGATGGCCATCCAACCTCTGCTTAAAAACCTCCAAGGAAGAAGACTCCACTACCACTCATGGGAGTCTGTTCCACTGTCAAACAGATCTTACTCCTAGAAAGTTCTTCCTGAAGTTTAGTCAGAATCTCCTTGTAACTTGAATCCATTGGTTCGTATCCTAGACTCTGGAGCAGGAGAAAACAAGTTCCAGCATGTCAATAATCTTAAATTGTGGTGCCCAGAACTGGACGCAGTATTCCAGGTGTTGTTTGACCAAGACAAAATAGAGCAGGAGTAATACTTCTGTTGATGCAGCCTAGAATAGTATTAGCTATTTGTTGCTGCATCACACTGTTGACTCATGTTCAGCTGGCGGTCTACTAAGACCCGTTGATCCTTTTCACATGTACAACTGGCATTTATGCAGCTGGTTCTTCCCGCCTATGTGTAGAACCTTACATTTGTCCCTATTAAAGTTCATTTTGTTAGTAAGGGCCTAATTCTCCAACCTGTTAAGGTCATTTTGAATCCCAATGCTGTCTTCTGCAGCATTATCCTGCCCCCCTGCCCCCAGTTTGGTGTCATCTGCAAATTTGATGAGCAGCCCCTCAATTCCTTCATCCAAGTTGTTTATAAAGACACTGAACATTGATTGGGCCCGGGACAGAACCCTGCGGCGCCCCACTTGTCCCTTTCTTCCAGGATGACAAGGAACCATTAGTGAGCAGTTCTTTGGCTTCAGTCAGTCAACCAGCTACAAATCCATCTTGTCCAGCCCACAGCATTCCCCTGATCCACCAAGCTTGTTACTCCATCAAAAAAAAAAAAATCTGTCTGGCATAACTTGTTTTTGAGAAACCCACTGCTTCTAAGCGCTCACAGACCTACTGTTGAATGATCTGTTCTATTACCTTTTCTGGTATCGATGTCAAGCTCACTGGATGGTAGTTACCTAGGTCTTTTTCCCGCTTTTTAAAGATGGGGACAACATAGACAGAGGCTCCAAGATTACACCCGCAAGTTCCTTTAGTACCCTTGGGAGCAGCTCATTAGGCCCTGGAGCACTGAATTCATTTAAAGTAGCCAGGTGTTCCCTTGCCACCTCTTTGTTAGGATTTTCCATTCCACCTTTAGTTGCAGACATGGGATTACTATGTGTCACATGTCTGTTTACATTCAAGCACTGCTTGCTGGAACAAGCGGAACTTCTGTTGTGGTGGTGTTGCTTTTGCTTCACTCTTTTTTTTAAAAAAAATAATTTTTTATTGTTTTATACTAAGTTACTACAAAAAATAAAATATACATTCACATTCATTTTTCAGTTTTGGCTATCATAGCCGTGACTTCCCTCAGACCTTCCACATGGCATTCAGAATTATATCTTAATATTATACTTCTTTAATCTACCGTTGCTTACATTATCATAAATCTCTTACTCACTCTATCTACCATACTTACAATAATATTTCTACACATTAACTACAAAGCTTCTTGAAGTCCTATTAGCGTGTTCAACTGCGAATTGTTAGTCAAATAGTTCGTAAACTTTAACCAGTCTTTGATGAATTTCTGGTCCCGCTGTTCCCGGATTCTGCCCGTCATTTTGTCCAGTTCTGCATATTCCATTAATTTCATTGTCCAATCTTCTTTTGTCGGTATTTCTTCTTGTTTCCACCTTTGTGCTAGCAAAATCCTAGCTGCAGTCACTGCATACTGGAAAAGTTTAACATCCTGTTTTTTAATGTCTGTACCTATAATACCTAGTAAAAAGCTTCAGGTTTTTTAGCAAAATTATATTTCAACATTTTTCTCAACTCATGATATATCATATCCCAGTATGCCCTCACCTTCTTACACTCCCACCACATATGATAAAAGGTACCGACACTTTCCTTACATTTCCAACACTTATTATCAGACTTATACATCTTTGCTAGTTTAACTGGGGTAATATGCCATCTATACATCATTTTTAACATACTTTCTTTTATTGATGTGCATGCCGTAAATTTCATTCCTTCCTTCCAAAGTTTTTCCCAGTCTTCTAACATGATGTTATGTCCAAAGTCTTTTGCCCAATGAATCATCACCGACTTTACTTCTTCATCCTTCACGTTCCATTCCAACAGCATCTTGTACATCTTAGCAAGTACTTTAAAGTCACTATTTAATATTTCAATTTCAAATTTTGATTTAGTCTCGCTAAAACCTGTCTTCTTCATGTCGCTCTTAAACATCTCAGTAATTTGGTGATACTGCAACCAATTATTTACATATTCTTTCACCTCTTCATATGGTTTTAATTTCCATTTAGTGCCGTCATTTTTAAGCAATGTCTCATATGTTGTCCAATTTCGGCTCATATTTGCCTTTTTAAAACTAATTATTTCAATCGGTGATAACCACCATGGTGTTTTCCTTTCCAATAAATTTTTGTATCTGTCCCAAACTTCATACAGAGACGGAAGATGTGGTTTCCAAAACTTCTGTGTACCTTTATCTTTTCTTGCCATAAATATGCATGCCAACCGAATCTATTGTCGTGTCCTTCCAAATCCAACAAATCTGTTTTCTTCAACACTATCCATTCCTTTAACCAACAGACAAGCTGCTTCGTAATACAATTTCAAGTCCGGCAGAGAAAATCCTCCTCTTTCTTTAATGTCAGTTAATAACTTAAATCTTATTTTTTCCCCTGCCAGACAAATCTTGATATTCTTTTTTGCCATTCTTTGAAGACAGCTGTCCCCTTGATTATCGGTATTGTTTGGAATAGAAATAACATTTTCGGTAGCATGCTCATTTTTACTGCTGATATTCTTCCCATCAATGAAAGTTTCATTCTCTCCCACACTTCCAGGTCTCTCTTAATTTTGTTCCATACTACTTCATAATTGTCCTGATACAAAATGATATTTTTTGGTGTTATCCATATTCCTAAATATTTAATTTTTCTTGCCACATTGATTTGTACTTGTTGTTGCAGTTTCTGTGATTCTTCATTGTCCATATTTTTAACCAAAATCTTAGTTTTTTCCTGTTAAGTTTAAATCCTGCGATTTGTCCAAATTCTTCCATCTCCTCCAATACTGCGTTTGAGCTTTCTATTGGTTCTTCCACTGTCAGCACCAAGTCATCGGCATAGGCTTTCACTTTATGTTGTGTTTTGTAATTCAAGGACCCGACTCCCGCATGCAGAAATAAAACACAATGACACAAAACATTTTTGGTTAATGGAAGGAAAAAAGCCACAACTTTTATTGGTTACAGCATGTGAGTGATATTGGCTTAGGCATTGGGTTGAACAAACTACAGTAGACTCCCCCCGCAGAGCGTGGAGCCACTCAAGGGTTAACCGCCCAGGAGGTGGAGCCTGTTGATGCGAGATACAACTGAAAGCTCCACCCCTGAAGTCACCGGGGGTCGTGCCATGGCCCTAGCCACCAACATTGTGTCGGACAATTGGAGGGTTAGGCGATGGCCCAAACCTTGCCCTCCGATACCACACTAAACCCAATGTCTAACCGCCACTCGAGCCCAAAGGGCTCGCCGCCAAATACCATCACAGCTGCAACCAATCCCTTAGGGCCTTGATGATGTCAGACAGCCAGATGTCATTTCCCATATCAGAGAAGTGGACGCCATCCTTCCGAAACAGAGCAGTGTTGCTAAACTTGATGTCAGCGTGCTCATTCACAAGGCCATTTTGGAAACACAACTTGCGTGCCACCACACGGTTCAGCAGCTTTCTGGACTTATCAACTGCTACAGGAGACCGACTTCCCCACCAGACTCTTCTCTTTAGGAGTGAGGACCAGCACATGGTCATATCAGGAAAAGAAAGCGATAGTTCATCTAGGTCCTGCTTTATGTGTAAGGTTAAGTCGAAGCTCTTCCTAAAGGCTCAATCATTTTCACCAAGTTGAATAATCAAGATGTCCAGGGGACCATTATAAGCAGCTTTAGCCTTGAACAAAGGCATTAGCTCCTCCCATCGCATGCCGCGTCTCGATAACCAAGAAACTCGCACGCAGCTAGGTAGGTCCAAGTTGATTCCGATGCCGGATGGCGGAGGTTGCTGCCGCGGCTGCCCTAACAGCAGCTAAAACCCCGTCCCTGCGCCGGCCCTATTGGCTGACTGCTAGGGGCGCGGCACGGCAGCCGGAAAGGTAAGGCAGGTGAGGGTGGGGGCGAGACGCCCCCACGATGATGCAGGAGCCGGCTCCCGACCACAACCCCTCCCCTCCCGGAGGAGGAGAGGCTTTCCCGACTGTTATTCCTTTTATTCTTTCTGATTGCCTTATTGTCTTCAAAAGTACTTCCAGGACCGAGATGAATAATAATGGTGACAGTGGACACCCTTGTCTTGTTCCCTTCGTTATTTCTATATTTTCAGTTAGCGTATTGTTTACAATTATTTTCGCTCTTTGTTGTGAATATATTGCCTTGATACTTCTTATAAATCTTTCACCCATGTCCATTGCTTCAATTTTTTTTATCATAAATTCCCACAAAATGTTGTCAAAGGCCTTTTCTGCATCGACAAAAATCATTGCGGCTTGCTTCTCATTCCTGACGGACAGATATTCGATAATATTTATTATATTTCTTACATTGTCTTTCAACTGTCTGCCTGGTAGGAAGCCCGCCTGATCTTCATGAATCATCTCTTTGAGAATGTTCTTCATTCTACTTGCTAATATACTAGCAAAAATCTTATAGTCATGGTTCAATAGCGAAATCGGCCTATAGTTCTTAATTTGAAGCAAATCTGATTCTGGTTTGGGTATCAGTGAAATGTATGCATCTTTCCATGTATCTGGTATTTCCGCTTTCTCTAAGATGTTATTCATTACTTCTTTGAAGGGTTCAAGTAAGGTGTCTCTAAATTTCTTATGGTATTTTGCCGTAAATCCATCCGGTCCTGGAGCCTTCCCACTTTTCAAATTTCTTATTGCTTTGGCAATATCTTCTTTTTCAATTTTTTCATTTAGTCGGTTTTTCATTTCTGTCGTTATCTTCCGCACCTCTTTTTTGTTTATATATTCCATAATTTTATTTATGTCTTGATTTCCAGCTTTTTTATATAGTTGTCTGTAGTATTTTGTGAAACCTTTCCTTATTTCCGATGGATTTTCAACTTCCTTGTCCTCAATTTGTATTTTGTTTATTGTATTTTGCTCTTTTCTCTTCTTTATCTGCCATGCCAGCCATTTTCCTGGTTTATTTGCATGTTCGAAATTCCTTTGTTTCATCCACTTGATTTTCCATTCCACTTCTTGATTGACAATCAGTGCAAACTGGCTTTGCAGAATCTTAATATTTTGGTTTGCTTTTGCATCATTTGGTTTTGTTGCGAGTCTCTTCTCATTTTCCATAATTTGCTTAAGTATTTCTTCTTTTTTCTTTTCTCTAATCTTCCTCTTGATACTGTTTTGTTGTATAAAGAAACCTCGCATCACCGCCTTGGACGCATCCCAAACTATGCTTTCTTTTGTTTCCTTATTCCTGTTTATCTCAAAGTAGTCCGTTAATTTTTTCCTTGCTTTTTCCTCCAATTCTTGATCATCTAATAAATTTTCGTTGAGTCTCCATCTGAATGACTTTTCTTCCATTCTTTTTATTTCGCAAAATATTGGGTTATGATCAGAAAATGTTCTCGGTTGTATTTCAATTTTTTCAATTCTTGGAGCCATCTCGCTGGAAATCATGACATAATCTATTCTTGCTGTTGATTGGTTTGGTTCCGAAAAATGAGTGAACTGTTTTTCTAATGGGTGTCTCAGTCTCCAAATGTCTATTAAATTACAGTTTTTAACCAATGAGAAGAAGGTCTTAGGTAGTTTACCTTCTTTTGATTCCATCTTCTTCCTCCTTCTACCCATTTCCAATGAGATCACTCCATTCATATCTCCTAAGATTATAATTTTTTGATCCAGGTATTCATAAAGTTTTTCTTCCAATTCCTTCTAAAATTCTGATTTGTTACCATTTGGTGCGTAGATTCCGACAATTACAAACTTCTCGCCTTGTGTCGTGACTTGTACTGCAATTATTCTTCCTTCCTCATCCTTAAACAGCTGTTTTGCCTCTAGATGTTGTTTTACATATAAGATGACTCCTCTCTTCTTTGTTTTGTCTGAAGATATAAATTCATTAACCAATTTATTTTTAACCAAAATCCTTCTGTGTTTCCTGGCTACGTGTGTTTCTTGCAAGCAGATTATATCCAAATTCTTTTTTTGCAAAGGATGCTCAATCCTACTTTGTTTGGCTTTCTGGTTAATTCCGTTCATGTTCCAGGACAACACACGTATAGCCATCTTGGGTCTCTTTTGTTTCTTTTGGTCTTTTACTCTTCTTCTTCTTCTTTATTAATAATATTCTCCTCCTCTCCTTCCTCCCCCTGTATTGGGGCAGCACACGCTCCTTCCAATGGCTCTTCTTCCTTTTCTTCCTTTTCGAACTCTTTATATCTTCTGAGGAATTTTGTAACTTCAGGCATCCCTTTCAATTTATGTTTCTTATCTTTGTAAAAAAAAGGAAACCCCTTCTGGGAATTCCCACTTGAAGTCGATCTTCTTCCGCAGCATCCGTGTCAGAGGTTGATATGGCATCCTCTTTTTTAGCAAGTGAAGTGAGATGTCTTTAAATACGATTATCATTGTGTTGTCAATATACAGTTTCTTCTCTCTGTTTTTCATCAGAATCATCTCTTGTTATTTTATCCTTAAATATTATCAAGCAATCTCCTGGGAATCTCTTCCCTTTTTTGTTTTTATTCTTAATTCTAAAGACATTCACCACATTCACAGCCAGTTCTTCTTTTTCCATTCCCAGCCACTGTGCCAATTCCGTAATAATTTTCGCACCGATATTTTCTCCTTGTGCGGGGGTCGGTAACCCGCGGCTCTCTGACACCCTTGCAGCGGCTCTGGCCCGCCTGAGCTGCGCCCGCCCGCCCGCGCCGCGCTTGTGGCCCACCTGCGCCAGCCCACTTCTCCAGCTGGCCGGCGGCGACCCGCCCTCCAGCTGGCAGGAGGCTGCTGCTGTGCCTCGTTTCTGCCAGCGCAGGCGCAGCAGCAGGCAGCAGCAGTTTCCCTCCTTGGCGCATGTCCAGGAGGTGGTTGGCTGCTGCTGCCGCCGTGGAGCTGCTGCGGGCTGGTGGATTCAACGAGGCGACGACTCGACGAGGTAAGATCTTTGCGAGACACCTCGCCTGCCCGGGGGGCGGAGGAGCCGCGGGAGGAGCGGCGCAATGGGCCCGTCGGCGCTCCGGGCCAGGAAGCAAGAGCGTGAAGTTGATCAGCTGGAGTTGTGACTTCTTGCGGATGGTTCGAGTCCTGGCTGGTTTCCTTCCTCCTCTCTTCCCAACCCCCTCCTCAAGCCCCATCGCTGCCCCCTCTGTGGATCTTTCCCTCGCTGGATCGTTTTCGATCTGGCAAGCGGAGACCGGATCTCTCTCAATTAGCCGCACCGGGCGCCCCCCCTTCCCTGAACACGCACGCTGCCACTCGCACGTTGATCGGAAGTGGAGTTGGAGATTTCTCTTTCCCCACCTCCCCTTTGGGAAAGATGCGCAGGACCTTGACGCTCCCCCCTTCTCTTTCAGGGGGTGCATCTCTGGGGGCTTGAATCATACAGTGTTTTTCAACCACTGTTCCGCGGCACACTAAAAAATGTCAAATTTCCGCGGCGAGCGGGTTCCGTCGGGGCGCCATTTAGCCTCTCTGGGGCATCGCCCTCCTCCGGCCAGCAGCGCGTCCATCCGTCCAGAGGGCCGAATGGCTTCTCTCTGCCTCGCCGGCCAGCGCGCCGGGGGACTCTTTCTTCTTCACCCCCCTCCCCGCTTCGGGCTGCGCAGGGACACAGTGTGAAAAGACACACAAAAGGGAGGAGAGGGCTGTGGCTGCGGCCAGGGTCCGGCAGGACAGGCGAGGGGGAGGAGGCGGGGCGCGAGGGGCTCCCCGGCCCTACTTTCGGTGCCTCTTCATTGGCCTTTGGCTGGACCCGGGCGGCGGGGGGAGCCAGCCCTCCGTCCCCTCCCCCGCGCAGGCACCTGAGGTCAGCCTCACCAAGCGCCTGCCTGAGAGGAGGAGCAGGGGGCGCTGGAGCCAGCGCGGGGGGAGGAGGCTGCCAGCGGGTTCTCCCGGGGGATCCCCTCGCTGCCTCTACACCGGTGCGGCTGTGGGGAGGACGGGGGTGTTGTAATTCCCATTCCACCTTAACAACAGACTGAGGATGGGAGCTTATCACATGTCTGTATAGTGTTCCAGTGTGCTGCTGGGAACTTCCGTTCCTCAGTCTGTACTTTCTCTTTCGTTTTCCGAACATGGAGGTGACTGCACGTATGCTTTCTTTTGTCCTCATGTTCGCCTAATAAATGCTTAACTATAATGCTCATACCAGCCTCTGTGGTGCATCTTCTGCTGCTAAGTGAACAGAAAGAGTGCCTGGCTTTCTGAAGCTAGGTCTCTGGTTTCTGCTGCTATTCCAGGGCTTTGAAGTTCGACCGGCAGTTCGGCCGGGGGTGTTTGGGCCAGCAGGGAGCATGCCCGTTGTTCCCGTTTCCCTGGACAATTTACAACAGGGGGCCCGGTGGGAACAGGCAGCGCTCCTTGATGCGCGCCCTCCTGAACGGGCTTCTCGCCCCGAGGATTCTGTGCAGCGCTGCCCGGCCCGACAGGGCTGCATAGAAGAGCTTCCAGCGCCAGGAGCAGCTGGGCAGAGGGGCTTCCCGCCGGCCATGGCGAAGCGCCTCGCAGCCCGTGCAATAAGGGAACAAGATCCCCCAAGAGCCAGTGGCCTGTTGCAACCTGAGCGCAGGGAGAAGGCCTGTCTCTCCCGGGGCTGCGGACCCCCCGGCCCCCAACATCTCGCTCGCTGCGCTGCTCCTGCCCGAAGTAGACCGTCAAGTGCGTGGGGGGGGTTGCTGAGGGACCCCAAGGAGAGCTTCGTGGGGGCTGCCGGGGTCCCAGAGTAGAAGAAAGGTGGCAGATAAAGGGCAAAACATGCCCCTCCAAGCACTATTAACCCGTTGTTGCCTTCCTATTTGTCGTCTATTAAAATGATGGCTTGGGGCAGGGCAATATGTATTTGAAGAGCCTGCCAAACTCAGCTTTCTTTTCTACTTATCTATTTATGGCTGTCCTCCTAGCTCTGTTTTTGATGAATTGCTGCTATAACTGGAGACCTTGTTGAAGCTATGCAAGGTATGACAAGCAGCACTTAGGGCTGATAAAGATCTCTCAGCATCAGTGCTGTGTGTGGCCAGCATAAAACTCATTGGCATTCTTTTGTAGCAAATATTCAACTCTTTCATTTCCTCTTGTTTAATTCCATAAGAAAACTGGGCTGCTGGATCAGACCAAAGGTCTGCCCCCCTCCTGCATCCTGTTCTCACAGTAGCCCAATGGGAATAAGCTTGAAAGCAGGGCATGTGCTCCCAACATGCTGCCTCCTATGTGAGGTAGATGTGTTTATTTGATTCCTATTCAAGAGAATTACTTTATATATAGTCAATATAGGCACAGAGTTAATTTTTTTAACATTTTCTAATGGTGGTGTGCCTCGTGATTTTTTTACCTGTGCCTGTGAAAACCGGGTGATTTCCTGAATTTGGGGAAGGGGGTGGCGAAGCCAGCGAAGAGGCCTGTCGCTGCATTTATCGATCATCAGCAGGAAGTGGCGGCTTGTGGAAAAGCCCCGAATCCAAGAGAAAGTTTTCTTTTCGATGCCAGGCTTGTCAGTTTCTCCAGCAGGCAGAGGAGGAGGGCATAGCAACATGTCTCTTGTTCTAAAGTTGTTTTGTAGGGTTTTTTGGGTGGTGATGGGAAGCTCCCAAGGTTTACAGAAGTACAGAAAAGGGGGGGTGTAAATAGTGTTTTAAATGTCGCAATGGTTTTGCCGTGGCTCCCAGTTTTTTTTTTTCCTTCGGAAACGGGTCCAAGTGGCTCTTTTTGTCTTAAAGGTTGCAGACCCCTGTCCTTGTGTCTCTGGGATGGATCTTAATCTTAGATTAGTCTCTCTCTGTTTCATCTCTTGCATAGCAATCAAATCCCGCATCTCCTCTTGTGCTTTGTTGATTTCTGACATTTCACTGCTTAATTTTTCATCTTCTTTCCTCAGATCTCTAACTTCTTTTTGTACACGTTTTACTCCTTCTTCATTCTTTTTAGTTCTTTTATCTATTTCTTGAACCTGTGTTTTCAGTTCCTTGGCTGTCTGGTCCCACTTCTGTTCCATCTGATCCAGTTTGCCCTCCATAGCTTTTTCACTCTCTTTTATTTCTTTTATATCCTTCTTGAGTTCTGAGAGCATCTTTATTATTTCTTTGGAGTTTTCTTGTTTGGATCCTCTTCTATCTCCTGGTGTAGCTCCTGTTTCTGTTGCCTTTTTCTTATCCGTTTTGCTTTCACCTCTTCTTTTTTCCTTCCCTGCAATATTTATTCAAATCTTCCAAATTACAGTAATTCTTATCTGTCAATTTCAATTACTCTAAATCCTGCAATATTATTAATCACACATTCAATGATAAAAACATAAAAATCACAGTCTCTTTCCAGTTCATTCACTTTACCACAGTCAGTTTACCTCTAGTGCAATCTTATTTTAACTCAGTTCTGTCCCTTAATTCATCAGACCCAGTCTTTGCCACTTGTTTGGCTAATCCAATATCGCAAACTCCAAGGATAAGTTATTTCCAAGTCAAGTCACCCACCATACAAAGTAAAAAGGTCTCCAAATTAATCCTCAAATTGAAAACAGAAGGGTATTCATACAGCTTCTGCCACTTGCATGGCTAATCCATTTTTTTTTAAGGAATCAGGAGCAGGGCAGGGAGAGCTGCTCTTCAAGGGGAGACAGCTCACAAAGCTATAGGGAACCCAAGCTCCTTTTGCATATGGACTCCTCCTCCTCCTCATCCAGCTTATCACAGGAATTGTCTCCAAACGAGGGGACGGAGCAAGGGCTCTGTGACACCCAGCACCACCAGCCAGACAAGATCGGACAGAAGCCCACAGCTTCCGACACAGGCACAGTGCAGGGGGGCTAGAGGACCCAGGAGACGCTGTTTCAGGGTGCCGAAAATCTGGTGTTGGGTGGGTAGCCGAAGGAATGTACTTCCGGATTCTGATAGTGATGAACGGTCATGTTTTTGACTAGCTCTGCTTGTAAATAGCTATGCTTAATAAATAGCTTCAGTTTTTCAAGAGAGACTTTGTTGTTACTCATGAGCAGCACCTGGGAAGATCCTGACAGTTATTCATAATGTTTTTAAGGGGAATCGATAATATATCTTCTAAACTTTTATAATAATTGGCTGAAAGGCCATCCAGACCTGATTTTCCGCTTTTGGAGTCTTTAATAGCCTTTTGGATTTCAAACATTGAAACTGGGCCATTCAATCTTTCCCTTTGCTCACTAGAGATTTTCAATACATTAGTTTGCTCTAAGTAATATTTTACATCTTCAACTGTTTCACTTCCTTCTTTATACAATTCTTTATAGAAATCCACAAATCTTTTTTCGATTACTTTGGGGTTAACTATGGTTTGGTCATCTATTTTAATTTTATTGACTATCCTTTCAGATTATTTTTTCTTTAGCTGCCACGCTATTAGTTTTCCCGGCTTATTAGCATATTCAAAGTTTCTCTGTCTCATGAATCTTAATTTCCATTCTAGTTCCTCACAGATTATCATAGAATATTGTGACTAATATTTTAATATTTCTTTTAAATTCTTCATTATCTGGTTTTTGGTATAGCTCTGTTTCATTTTTCCTAATTTCTTCTACCAGTTCTTGCATTTTCTTCTCCTTCTGCTTCCTTTGAATTGCGTTTTGCTGTATAAAAAAACCCCCTAAGGAGTGCCTTCCTGGCATCCCATATGGTGTTTAAATCCACATCATCCTTTAAATTAAGCTCAAAATATTCTTTTAGTGTGTTTCTAGCATTTTTTCATCTTTTAATAACCTCTCGTTTAGCCTCCATTTTGTTATTTTCTTCCTTTCCCCCTTCAACCAGACCAGTACCGCATTGTGATCAGTTATTGTTTTTGGTTGGATGTCTGTTTTAAAAAATTTTGAGGTTAAATTATTTGACAGCCAGATAGTGTCTATTCTTCCAGCTGTATTATTGGGGTAGGAAAAGTAGGTTAATTCTTTCTTATCTTAAATGGATTTTGGCTTCTCCAAGCATCCTCTATATTCAGCAGTTCTGTTACTGAGAAAAAAGTTTCATCTGCTTCTTTTTAGAAACCTTTTGGGTTCTATCCCACTCCGGGGCCGCCACCCCGTTCTGATCCCCCATTAATATAATCTTTTCTCCCACGTACTCTGTTAATATTCCTTCCAGGGATTGATATAATTCGCTCTTCTTCTCATTTGGGGCATAGATACCAATAACTATTATATTTTCTCCCTGAACAGTTATCTTAATCACTACTATTCTCCCTTCTGTGTCCTTAAAAATCATTTTAGGCTCCAAATAGGGTTTAGCGTAAATTACAACTCCTCTTTTCTTATTTTTGTCCGGAGATACAAATTCCATTCCCAGCTTTTTATTAGACAAAATTCTTATGTGTTGTTGTGCAATATGAGTTTCTTGTAGACATATTAGATCAAGTTTTTGTTTATACAATATATGTTCCACCTTATTTCTTTTAAGTTTCTCATTTAAATTGTTGACATTCCAGGTTATGGTTTTTAATTCCATTATTTGCTTTATTTATCTAACTCTCAATAGGTCTGAGTTGACATTAAAAATACAGTAACACTCAATAGAATTGTACAGTTTTAATTTCCCTCGCAACCAAATTCCTATCCTTCCTCTCCCTCTGATAAATTTCCTAAGTTCTCTGCTCCTCTGCCCAGCTGTTTTCCCCCTCCCAGTTCTTCTTTATACGTTCTTCGAAATTTATCTGCTTCATCCCATGTTGTAAACATTCTTCTTTTCCCTTTAAAATAAAAAGAGATCCCCTCTGGGAATTCCCATCTATGTACAATTGATTTTTCTCTCAAAGCCTCTACCAGCGGCTTGTATTTGTCTCTTTTTCTTAGCAATATTGATGGAATGATTTTGTGTATGATAATATCTGTCCCCATAATTCTAAATTTTTTCTTACTACAGGCTTGTAAGATCTTATCTCTCATTTCCATACTTACAAAGGTTACAAGAAAATCGCCTGGCCAGTTATTCTTTCTCGCATAGCTAGATCTAATTCTAATTTTGGGTCATCTCTTGTTCTTCAATTTCGAGCCATTTTGCTAATTCCGGAATTACTTTCTTTTTTTTTTTTAATAAAGAATTTATTGTTTTTTTCAAAACAAAGAACAACATAACACATATATCAACATAAACCCAAACCCAAACCCAACAATCAGACCACAATAAAACAAATACAAATACACCAACAATTCTTTTTCTTGTTTACATATAAAAAAAACTTTTCTTGTTCGAATCATTGTTAAAAGACTTCCCCCGTTTTCTCTCCTTCAGTTCCAATTCCAATTTTACTTTAATAACTTCTCATCTCTGAAATTAAATCATTTAAAAATCAAAACTAAACATACTCCTTAAAATCTTGTTTTTAATTCACAATGATCTATCACTCGTTAACTTAAATCCAATCTAATCCAAGTCTCACTTCATGATAATTAATAAAACAACTTCATAACACAACATATTACTTCTTATATCTAATCATATCAAACATCTTCTTTCACTTAGACTGCTGCTGATAAAAAAAATTCAAATATCTCTTCTCTAGTTCAAAAAGCTTAAAATCCTAACACACCGGCTTCAGGGTACATAACAAACCATAATAAACCATCCTAATTTTATCCTTAATACATTACACCCTATCCCTTTTCTATCCATTTTCTTTCGCCATTTCGGGGTCTCCCCCCAAGCGTTCCTCCATCTTACACCAATACCATTTTCCAGAATGTCCTCTTTTCTTGTAAGTCCACAGTTCCAGACGAAGTCTACAACAGTCCTTGCAGGTAGCATCAGGGTATACAAATCATCACTTTCCAGCATCTCCGGTTCGCAATTCCATTCCTCTTCTAATTGTAGATAAATAAGTCTTTTCCCCATCATTCCTGGACTCTCACCCCAGAAATTGGATATAAAAAATCTTCTCATCCTGGGTCTGCCACCCCAGCAGGACTTTTCATTTTCTCGGAGTTGCAAAGCCATCATATTTTGTTCTTCGATAATTCCCTTCAGCTCTCTGCCAAGGTTTCCTTCCAATTTAACCATGTTCTGAATAGTCTTTCCTGTGGGATATAACTTTTCTGCAACATCCTGGTTCAGCAAAATTAATTTCTGGTTTAGCAGTTCTAATTTCAGAAGAATAATCCTTTGTTCGTGAGTCAGTCCAGAGTCTAAAACCAGTTTGAAAACGAAACCTAACATGGTAGAAGTGGGCATAGAGTATCAGGTTTCAGTGTTTTTCCATCTCAGTCACAGTACTTTTCCATCTCATTCACAAGTCTCCGCAGCCATTTTCCCTGGAGTCAGGGCAAAAAGATTACAGTCTATCCATTTTAAAAAGAAATATCCACCACCAGGTTGCTCCCCCAAAAGGGATCTAATCAGTCTCACTTGTCAAAAGTCAAAACATTGTATCCATCGCTGTAGCAGCAGCCACCATCAAAACAGTTACATTCTTTACACCGAAGGGAGAAAAACAGGCTTCCTTTCCGTCGTGTCTCCCGGAGTGGCAAATGTCAAAGATAAGCTCAGTTGTTCAAATACTCACGGCCAACGGGCTTCATTTTTTTTCTTTTACCAGGTAGAACGATATCGCTCACCGTGAGCGGCGGCCGCCGCTTCGCCGGTCCAGTTGGGGCATGTCTCCTCAGCCCGGCTCCATGGTCCCTTCACCCCCACTCCCCCTTTACAGGGGGAACGGGGGAAGGGTTCGGAGCCATAGCGGGCTCGCCGGAGAGCCCAAGCCGCGGGACGCTCGACCTGCGGCTCAACGGAGCCCCGCTTTGCGGTAGCGGGGCTCCTACCCCCAGGCCAGCCTGGGTCGCCTCGCTGCCGAAGCGACCCACGACCGCCCGCAATGGCGTCCTCGCCGGAAGTCAATTCCGGAATTACTTTCTGTTCTAACTGTTCATTTGCCTCTTCTGGGATCACTCTAAATCTCAAGGTTTTTTTCCCCTTCTATGCCTCTCGATTATTGATATCGCATCTAGAACTGCCTCATGAGTTTCCTTCATCTCCGATATTTCCTTCCAGTAGCACCTTAGAGACCAACTGAGTTTGTTCTTGGTATGAGCTTTCGTGTGCATGCACACTTCTTCAGATGCACACGAAAGCTCATACCAAGAACAAACTCAGTTGGTCTCTAAGGTGCTACTGGAAAGAATTTCCTATTTTGTTTCGACTATGGCAGACCAACACGGCTACCCACCTGTATCTGATATTTCCGTCTTCATCTTATCTGCCTCTATCTTCCATTCCTTATTGTTATTCTGAACCTCTCTTACCCCTTCCTCCAATCAAATTGTTTTTCCCTTTCAGCTCTTGCACTGTTTTTGTCATCTCCATGTTCTTAACCGCTAACTTATTCAATTTCCCTGTAATCTCAGTCACCATCTTTGCATTCTCATCTATTTTCAGTCCCATTCCATTAAGCTTTTGAGCAATAGTCTTAAGTGTTTTCATTCATTTCTCTTTTCATTTCTAAAATGTCTCTCTTCAGTCCCAAGATCAGATCTTTCATGTCCATATTGGAGTCTGGTTCAGGGGTTGAATTTCTTCTATTAGTGTTTATAGCCGTGCCTGACGTTGAGATTACAGTTTTCTTATTAACGTTAGACATACCCTCCTAATTCCAACTATACCCATGTATTTGGTAGTTTCCACAAAACAACGACTTTATATCTCAACCGTGGAGCAAAAGGGTGTGGAAAACCAGCAAAAGGAAAAAAGGGGGGGAGAGAAAGGGGGAAGGGAGAAGATAACAAAACCACATAAAACAATACAAGTATACCCTGTTCAACAAAGTTCGACAGTCGGAAAATTTCAAATAACGACCAACCTCTAAACGTCACTGATTATCTGACCTGTATCTTTAAGACCGATTTGACACAGATACAATAATTATTATTAAATACATAGAGAGACAAAAAAATATTTATTTCCCCAAAAGGTAAAAGGAGAAGACAGAAAGAATGTAAATTATAAAAGGGTAGAGGGGGAAAAAAATCCCCTTTTGATCACCAGATGTCAGCACTGTATCACTTTTAGTTCTCGCGAGGAAGTGTTGTTCAGTTGTTCAGTCGTGTCCGACTCTTCGTGACCCCATGGACCAGAGCACGCCAGGCACGCCTATCTTTCACTGCCTCCCGCAGTTTGGCCAAACTCATGCTAGTTGCTTCGAGAACACTGTCCAACCATCTCATGGCAGGGGGTTGGACTGGATGGCCCTTGTGGTCTCTTCCAACTCTATGATTCTATGATTCATCCTCTGTCGTCCCCTTCTCCTTGTGCCCTCCATCTTTCCCAACGTCAGGGTCTTTTCTAGGGAGTCTTCTCTTCTCATGAGGTGGCCAAAGTACTGGAGCCTCAACTTCAGGATCTGTCCTTCCAGTGAGCACTCAGGGCTGATTTCGTTAAGGATGGATAAGTTGGATCTTTTTGCAGTGCATGGGACTCTCAAGAGTCTCCTCCAGCACCATAATTCAAAAGCATCAATTCTTCGGCGATCAGTCTTCTTTATGGTCCAGCTCTCACTTCTGTACAATACTACTGGGAAAACCATAGCTTTAACTATACTGCAAGGTGATGCCTCTGCTTTTTAAGATGCTGTCTAGGTTTGTCATTGCTTTCCTCCCAAGAAGCAGGCGTCTTTTAATTTCATGACTGCTGTCACCATCTGCAGTGATCATGGAGCCCAATACAGTAAAATCTCTCACTGCCTCCATTTCTTCCCCTTCTATTTGCCAGGAGGTGATGGGACCAGTGACCATGATCTTGGTTTTTTTGATGTTGAGCTTCAGACTGTATTTTGTGCTCTCTTCTTTCACCCTCATTAAAAGGTTCTTTAATTCCTCCTCTCTTTCTGCCATTAAGGATGTGTCATCAGCATATCTGAGGTTGTTGATATTTCAACAAGGAAGTAATCCTCCACAATGTCCTCCAGAAAGGGCAAAGTTTGTAACAATGACTCAGCAAGCCGTTTTAATCTCCTCCTCCTGTCTCCTCTACCATGTTCTACCTTCGAGACGCAATCTAGAAAATCTTTTTTCACAGTCTGAAGATGCAACCACAGTCAATCTTAGCGCCACTGGTGGTTCCTTACACCACTAGTGGGTTCGTACAGCAATCATGGGAGTTCTATCTCACCCAATCTATTCATTTCCTTTCTCCATCAGCCACCAGTCTCAAACGCAGTCTCAAACGCTGGGTTTTGGACAGGGACACTGTTTTACCGAGTGTTTTCTACACTTTCCATTGTCCTCCCAAGTTTTGAATTGGAAGTATGTTTCTGATTTACGATAATAAATCTGTAGTTTGCTAGTATGTCTCCACAAGCCTCAAGCCTCTTTTTGTTGTGCAGTTTGATCTGCTAAGTAAAGTGTGCCCATGTCAGCAGACTTGGGTCACTGATTTATGTCGCACCAGAGGTTGAGGGATCTTCGCAGTGTGACGGCTGGAGGGAACGATCCAGCTGGGGGCTAGTCAGCTGGTCGTTCAACCCCCGGATGCCAAAACTCTTTTCCTATGTGGGGCTGCAATTTCCTCCTCTCTCCTTTGTAACAGCACCCACCACATTAACACTGAAAGTAATTTTCATGAAAATTGGAAAAATTACTTTCTCCATTTAGAATCATAGAGTTGGAAGAGACCACAAGGGCCATCCAGTCCAACCCCCTGCCAAGCAGGAAACACCATCAAAGCATTCCTGACAGATGGCTGTCAATCCTCTGCTTAAAGACCTCCAAAGAAGGAGACTCCACCACAGTCCTTGGCAGCAAATTCCACTGTCGAACAGGTCTTACTGTCAGGAAGTTCTTCCTAATGTTTAGGTGGAATCTTCTTTCTTGTAGTTTGAATCCATTGCTCCGTGTCCGCTTCTCTGGAGCAGCAGAAAACAACCTTTCTCCCTCCTCTATATATTAAACAAAAAATGGGTCAATAGACAACCCTGCCTTACACCAATCATTGTCTATTTCTGCTGCTAACTGACCTTCCTTGCCTATTCTGATTTTTGCTATATTTCCAGTATACATAGCCAGTATAAACCTGCCTGCTAAGCATATGAAGATCTTGTCTCGCTTGTCTACATTCCATGTCAAACCAACTCAGAGAGTGATTAGGATGGGAATTAGTGTAACAGTAAGCACCCAGATGATCCACAATATATTGATAGATGGGCAGAGGATTACATGACTTTTTCTCCAGGAGGCTTATTCTAAGATTCAACATTTGGTCAGTGGATATGGCCTCTTCAATTTTTACCTAGATGTTATGACCCCATCTTAGCCTGTTTCCCCTGCTGTACGTAGGAGAGCACATATGACTCACCCTTAACAACATCCTGTAAAATACAGAACTTAATATCAAATATCTGTTCCACTTTTTTTGTCCAAACTCAAACGTTGATCTAAATACAATCAATACATAAAGAGAAGGAGGGGAGGGGAAAGAAAGGAATAAAGAAAAAGAAATAGAAAAGAGGTTAAAAGGGGGGGAATTCAGAGGGTAAGGGACTTCTGATTCTTTGTCTGTCCACTATATATAAACAATATTCACTTTATCCACTCGAATGTAACACCCAACAAAGCCACTTTCTATAAACAAACATTATTTTCAGTCCTCAAATCCAAATGTCATCTTTTTCTTTTCCATGCAAAAAATCTTTGGGAGGTCTCTAATCCTTAGTAAGTGTTAACAATGACTTTTCTCTAAGTCCGTTAGTTATGACAGCCATTCTTCCATTGTTTGTAATAATGGGTCCTTCCATCTTTGTGCCTATAAAAGTCTGACTGCTGTTATCATATATTGTAACAAAGTTCCATAGTCCTTTTCTAACTGTATATAAGTCCCAGCAGGAAGAGTTCTCGCTTCAGTTAAAAATCAATCGTCAAAATTCTCTATCAGTGTATGTATTTATATCTGTAAGGTTTTCAGTGGCTGCTCATGAGTAACCAGGCTGACGCAGAAACTTCTGAAACTAAGTTTCTTTATTGTGCAATTATATACAGTGCAGCTAAGAAAAGGACGTCTAGCTCATCCGTCTAGCTCTATATGACATGCTTTTATATATTTGAACAAGGCTATCATATCACCCCTTAACCTTCTCTTCTCCAGGCTAAACATATCCAGCTCCCTAAGCTGTTCCTCATAAGGCATCATTTCCAGGCCTTTGACCATTTTGGTTGCCCTCCTCTGGACACGTTCCAGCTTGTCAGTATCCTTCTTGAACTGTGGTGCCCAGAACTGGACACAGTATTCCAGGTGAGGTCTGACCAGAGCAGAATACAGTGGTACTATTACTTCCCTTGATCTAGATGCTATACTCCTATTGATGCAGCCCAGAATTGCATTGGCTTTTTTAGCTGCTGCATCACACTGTTGACTCATGTCAAGTTGATGGTCTACCAAGACTCCTAGATCCTTTTCACATGTACTGCTCTCAAGCCAGGTGTCACCCATCCTGTATTTGTGCCTTTCAATTTTTTTTGCCCAAGTGTAGTACTTTACATTTCTCCCTGTTAAAATTCATCTTCTCTCTGTTAAAATTCATCTTAGTTGTTATGTTCCAGGTTTCTAAATGTGAAGTCCATTATGATGTGTGACTGCTGCAATTTACGGATTAACTCTACAATTTATGAGTTATTTCCTGCCATTCTAAAAAGGGGATCATTACCAATTTTTAAAGGTGCAAAGTGAGTCTGTTATCATAATGCACCTCAACTGGAAAATAAGCTACATCAAAATCAATGACGGTTGTTTCCAAGTCATCTGGCTCAGGACAGAGAGCAGACTGAAATATCAAGAGCTTCATCAAATCCACCTTCCATTTCACACCCATTAAACATCAGAAATGATTTTGCCCCCTCTATATTTGGTAGGGTGGCGGCAACAGCACAGGACCTCCCTTAGGATGACTCCAATCCCCTTGCAACACTTACCTCTCCCAGGCTTGCGAACCTCCTTCATAACTTTGATTCTGAGAACTTCATTGTTCCCTTCAAACATACTGGACATTATTTTCATGGTTCCAGGTACAGACTTCACCAATAGTTTTTGTTCCTCTGAAGACATACTGTAATTTACAGGTCTGCAAACAAGGGAGTTGGTAACAGGCCTATGGTCCAATCTATCCTCCTCAATGCAATTCAGTTCACTGGGCAAAGAGTCCACATCGTTTGGCAAGTCATCTGTCAGGGCTGCTGGGAGCGGGGCAATCAGGTGCGTAGTCAGCCCATCCCCATGCTTGTCCAGGGACTGGAAGTTGTCTACATTCTTCTCACCTTTGCCATCCTGCACTACATTGCTTTTTGCATCTGCAAAAAAAGAAAAAAGAAAAAAAGGCTTTGAACTTAGTTGCAAAAAGCAGGTGGCACCCCAGAAGAGGTCAAAAGGCTTCCAACTTCTAGTAATGGGAGCTTAAAAATAAGCGCAGAGAGTAATTTCATGGTGGAAACTTAATCAGAATCAAGTAGCAAAACTAGCTGGGCTACATTTAAATAGCTCTTTTACAGCGGTAGGATGCCTTTAGTTCACATTTATAGCAACTAACACAGGAAAAGTTCCTGTGCATCATTTTTTACTCTTTAAGTCCCAATGGCCTAGGATCAAGGTATTTGAAGACCCCCAACCCACACCACGTCTCTTGCTCCCATGCAAACCAGTCCAGAGTTTTCTTCAGAAGCTCAGCTCTGGGATCCCATCAAGGCCCTTTTGGGACAGCAGTGGCTCATCTGTGGCACTCTTTCACTTAAATGATTTATCTGGTTGAAATATACTCGGAGTCAAGTGTGAATTTCATGCTCTTTATTCAGCTCATAGTAGTGAGGAATGCAGTTTCCCCAAAACGTTTGCTTTATATACACTATTTACACAATGGGCCCCACGTGATTGGCTAGTTCCGGGAGACTCCTGTATGCCAATCGGGTTGCGGATTCACTTCCACCTGGAGCTGGATTGGGTGGCTCCTGCGGACCAATCAGACTACTGCAATCTCAATCCTATTGTTCTAGGACCAATCAGGCTGCTGCAATCTCAATCCTATTGTTCTAGGACCAATCAGGCTGCTGCAATCTCAATCCTATTGTTCTAGGACCAATCAGGCTGCTGCATTTTTGGATCCTATTCAACTCAGTACATAACACTGGTGTACCAAATTTGGTGGCTTTTTGCTATAGCCTGTATACAGTAGGGGGTATTTAAAATGAGTCATCACAGCAATATGTAGTTAAAGTAGAAGTCAGAAATGTGTCCTTTTTTGCTCTTCAAAATATGGCAACCATGCCTGATTTGGCTCATGAGTGCCCTATATTTCTGCACTGTAGGTCAGTTGTAGAATAATCTTTACTTTTCAGACCCTAACGGCTCGTACTATTAACACTAATTGTAGTGAACTTTGAGTTTCTAGTTTGCTAACCTGCCAATGGTTTATCAAAGAACCGTTAAAAGGAAAACAAATTCCCAGATAATTGAATCTATTAACCTTTTCCAGGCAGTGGGCATCCAAAAACAGCTTATGCTTAGGTGGATGACAGCCTAAGACTACTGTCTTAGTCAGGCTTCCTCAACCTCGGCCCTCCAGATGTTTCAGGACTACAATTCCTATCATCCCTGACCACTGGTCCTGCTAGTTAGGGATCATGGGAGTTGTAGGCCAAAAACACCTGGAGGGCCGAGATTGAGGAAGCCTGGTCTTAGTCTTTGAGTGATTCACATAAAGCTGTTCCTCGTATGCATCCCCAAACAATTTCAGCAGCCTCCATATGCCAATTTGAGTCTAGAATAACAAGCATATCATCTGTATAGCAATATGTTCAATTTTTATGGGCCTGCGGACACAGGAAATGTGGTTTTTATCACACAGATGGGCAATAATATCATGTATATATTAAACAAAAAATGGGTCAATAGACAACCCTGCCTTACACCAATCATTGTCTATTTCTGCTGCTAACTGACCTTCCTTGCCTATTCTGATTTTTGCTATATTTCCAGTATACATAGCCAGTATAAACCTGCCTGCTAAGCATATGAAGATCTTGTCTCGCTTGTCTACATTCCATGTCAAACCAACTCAGAGAGTGATTAGGATGGGAATTAGTGTAACAGTAAGCACCCAGATAATCCACAATATATTGATAGATGGGCAGAGGATTACATGACTTTTTCTCCAGGAGGCTTATTCTAAGATTCAACATTTGGTCAGTGGATATGGCCTCTTCAATTTTTACCTAGATGTTATGACCCCATCTTAGCCTGTTTCCCCTGCTGTACGTAGGAGAGCACATATGACTCACCCTTAACAACATCCTGTAAAATACAGAACTTAATATCAAATATCTGTTCCACTTTTTTTGTCCAAACTCAAACGTTGATCTAAATACAATCAATACATAAAGAGAAGGAGGGGAGGGGAAAGAAAGGAATAAAGAAAAAGAAATAGAAAAGAGGTTAAAAGGGGGGGAATTCAGAGGGTAAGGGACTTCTGATTCTTTGTCTGTCCACTATATATAAACAATATTCACTTTATCCACTCGAATGTAACACCCAACAAAGCCACTTTCTATAAACAAACATTATTTTCAGTCCTCAAATCCAAATGTCATCTTTTTCTTTTCCATGCAAAAAATCTTTGGGAGGTCTCTAATCCTTAGTAAGTGTTAACAATGACTTTTCTCTAAGTCCGTTAGTTATGACAGCCATTCTTCCATTGTTTGTAATAATGGGTCCTTCCATCTTTGTGCCTATAAAAGTCTGACTGCTGTTATCATATATTGTAACAAAGTTCCATAGTCCTTTTCTAACTGTATATAAGTCCCAGCAGGAAGAGTTCTCGCTTCAGTTAAAAATCAATCGTCAAAATTCTCTATCAGTGTATGTATTTATATCTGTAAGGTTTTCAGTGGCTGCTCATGAGTAACCAGGCTGACGCAGAAACTTCTGAAACTAAGTTTCTTTATTGTGCAATTATATACAGTGCAGCTAAGAAAAAGACGTCCAGCTCATCCTTCGGCAGAGTCCGGGAATGACCCCTTCCGGTTCTGTGCCCAGCATAAATGGCGCGGGATGCGGAACCCCTGCCTACCCCCTCTGCGTCTTTCCCCCCTGCGCAAATGGGGAGATGGAAGGGGTGCTTCTCCTCCAGCCTCTGCCTGGTGCAAGGGCTCTCTTCCCCTGTCAGAGCCCTGACTCCTATTTCCTGCTCCCATCTCCCCCTCCCCACTAGAGGGTTCACTGCTTCCCCCACTGGATGAAGATGAATTGCTCAGCATCTGGGACGGGGGCTCGCGATACCGATAAAGCCCTGGCAACTCCTTGCCTTCCGGCGAGGGCAGTCCTCTGACAGTATCCTTTTTTTCTTTCTTTTTTCTTTTTTACATTTCCATCAAGCATGATAAAATGTCCCTTTGAGTTCTTTACATTTCTAACAGGTATTTAGAATTATTTATTTATTTATTCATTTATTTATATATAACTTTTTATTTACAGATTTTTTGGGGGGGGGAGTTACGATGACATTTTCCAATTTACAATCATTTAACTTTGGACTCCCCCACCCCACCCCTCCAATTCCTCCATGGTTTCCCTAATTTTCCAAATTATGCTACGTATTATAGTTACTCTATACCTTATCTTCTCCACAGTATTTTCAATGTTTTTTTTTTTTTAACTGCTGCTGTTACTCTAAATGCCACTTGCATTTTAACATGTTGTAATATCACAAATTTTATGGTCTGTTTTTTAGTATACCTAAAATCCTTTGCTTATTAGGGGCTACCCCACATTTTCTTTAAAAAAATACTTTGCACAGGTAACTACCATAGAGTTATAAATTTTTTCAAAAGTAGGAGGTCCGTGGTTTGGCTTTTGAAAAATAGGGGGTCCTCAGTAATTAGCTATTTGGGAACCACTGCATTAGATATTTTGAAATATTTTAATCCTCATAAAGCAGTGATTTCAAAATTTCCAATAGGCAGTATATCACAAATTCCCGCCCTGCTCACATCCAGCATTATGCACTTCAATCAGGCCGCCTGATGCTCGCCCATTCCCTCCCTCTGCAGCCCAGCTTCAGGCCTCAGGAGTGGGGCTTGCCTGCCTGTTCCTTGGTTTCCTTCTCTGGCCATATGAGTGCTGGCAGGCTGCCTCCTCTGGTCCTTCTTGCCGTGGAACAGTGGCTCACAGTAGCTGCCACTTGCACAGTAAGACTATTGTCAGGGCAAGGCACTGCTGGCGGTTCCAGGGAGGTTGGCGCCTCCAGAGTGCCATGCCATGCAACACACCCTAGCTGATGCACTCCACCCAGGGCATTGCCACCCACCAGGCCTTTCCGGGAAGAGGCAGAAGCTGTGCACAGTGACGCTAATCGTCTCTGTGGCCGGCAACTGCCTTCTTCTGCTCCACCTTCTTTCTGACATCATAATGTACCGCCATATTGTGAAGTTTAGCTGGCAATATACAGTATTATGATGTTGGAAAGTAGATATTGCTCAGCCCTATTACGTGGGGATTGCATTCCGAGGCACCATATGTGTCAACCCACCCTGCTCTGCCCTTCACCCCACCCTGTTGCACCCCCTTCTGGTGCCGAAAATGGCGCACGCCAAACACGTATACAAACTGTAAATTACAGCATTAATAGGTAGAGAGCGTCATGTCATACCACCCTGACACTTTACAGACAAATGAAGCTTTTCAGGGTTTATGAGACAACTAACTACACCTATTTGAAAAATGCTATGCGACTTCCTTCATGGGCAAGTCTAGAATAATTAAAAACAGATCTCAAGGGCAGATAAAATCTAGACTTCTGTCCTTTGGTCTCCACTCCATAAAAATATTGATACGACGCGTTAAAACCGATTAACGCAAAGTTGAAATAAAGGTCTGTGGAGTGACCAGAATATACATCCTCTGCACACATGTTCAGAAGGGGGGAGCTCAGTGGCTAGTTGTCAATTCAGCTTATCAGCACTCTTCCATCCCATTACTGAATCCAGATACCACTCCAGCTTCCCCAGACTTAGATACCAGAGAGAAATGGAGCTGGGTGTTAAATCACCATACTGAAAACATTGCATGATGCTCTGATTAAGTGTTGTGGGATTGAACAGACCCCCCCCTTGCTACTTTCTGGAACTGACCCTACATACATATAGGGCATTGTATTGCTCCCCACACCCAACCTACAGATAAGATACCATGGATGGGTGGTATCAAAACTTACCAAGAGATCAAGGAGATTTAGCTGTGTCTTGGCCTCCATTTCTCAAACTTATCTGAGATGCTTCCATCCTGCCTTTCAGAATAAAATTCAAGGCTGCTTACACCCATCAATGCAGTGATTTAGAACAGCAGTAAAGCTGTCAGGACAAGACAAGTGTTCATCTAGACTCGAAGCTGTGATATATTGCTAGTAGCAATGTTTTTAACTTTCCTTTTTCATGTGTCACATCCATTTCTTTAAAGGGGCAGTTCAACCATGGCTTCTTCTTTTGGGGCTACAGAGATCCCATCTGGGTGAAATAATGAAAGTGGCAGTAAACTGAGACCTTGTGCCTGTTTGTTGGGTCATCAGGGCAGGGGGACAAGTGTTAGGGTGGGAAGGCATTTTTTCCTTCCAAAGACTGTGGTAAGAGTTAACTCTTCCTAAGTTTTTTTGCCCTTCTCTTACAGGCCTCGGAGACTAAGTGACAGTTGGTCTGGGATAATGGCAGGGCTGATGAAGAAATCTCAACCTTTCCCAGGGGATGCTGTGGCTTTAAATGATTCAGGGGCAATCTGGTGGGTTTCCTCCTTGCTCCACTTGCACAAACGTCCCTTCCCAGTTCCAGGTTCCCTCCCAGTTCCAGCTCCATTGCCTTGCTTGCTTTCTCACATCTCAGGATCTCCCCTGCCCTTTTTCAGCAGTCCTCTCCCCCTCTCTCCCCCCCCCACACACTCTGGTGTCTGATTAAAGAGAATGAAGTGGGGAAGTGGGGAAGAAGCCAAGGCTCTCACTTTAAGAGGGATCCTGTAATGATGAATTGTTGAAACCTAGCAATCGATTAGCTGGCTGCTGCAGAGCCCACCATGCTGCTGAAATTGCCTGATTGCTGAAATTGCCTTGCCTGTTGTTATTCTGTCTCTCACAGCTATAATAAACCTACCATTTCTTCGTCAGAGGGCAATCAGGCAAATTTAGCAGGGGATCAAATACCCCCCCCCCACACTGTATATAATGTTTGGGTTAGACACAGAGACCTATTAGAAAAAAAGACACACACCCCACTGGGTATTCCCAACTGAAGCAGTGGGGGTTAAGAAAGTAAACATGGGATACAAGTGGGGAACCTACAAAGATCTTCTGGAATTTCAAAGTGATTCGATAAGACAAAAAAAGGGAAGAAATTACAGAATTTGTGACGGATTGGCTCCAGTATTTTCAAATAAATTATTCAGGAAAGACAAAGAGAAAGGGTTTGCAGAAGAAGAAGAATTTGGGAAAATAATTCTAAAGAACAAGAAAGTATTATCTAAAATCTATAGCATCTTATTGGAATGGGGGACAAAGGAAGAGTTGGTGAAAGAGGCAATGTCATGGCAGATGTTCTCCTGGAGACACCTAGTCTAGGTCTCTTAGGGGATTTTAACATGCATGTCAATACGACCTTACAAGGGGCCACTCAGGACTTTGTGGAAAACATGGTCTCCATGGGGCTGTCCCTGAATAAGTTTGGCCCAACTCATAGTCGCGGACATGCCTTAGACCTGGTGTTCACCTCTATGGACGTGGGTGATCTGACACTAAGTAAAAGTGAAACAAAACAAGTGCTATGATCGGGTCACTTCCTGGTGCAACTAGACTTCTCCACAGGTTCCAATCTGTTACCTCTGAGGATGTGGACAGGCTGCTTGGATGAGTGAAACTGACCACCTGTCTACTTTATCCTTGCTCATAAAAGCGAGCTGGGAAGGGATGGGCAATGGGCTCCGCGAGGTGGTAAATGCTTTACTCTGTGAGGGAGCCTTCCCAGACCTGCTGAAAGAGGCAGTTATTAAACCGCTTCTTAAAAAAACATATTTGGAACCGGCCAATATGGCCTTTGACACCATTGACCATGACATCCTTCTGGACTGCCTAGAGGGGCTGGGAGCAGGGGGTACTGTTATGCAGTTGTTCCGCTCCTTCCTCCTGGGCTGTGTCCAGAAAGTGGTGTTGGGGAGTGAGTGTTCAGACCCCTAGACTCCTACCTGTGGGGGGCCTCAGGGTTCTGTCCTCTCCCCCATGCTTTTAAACATCTATATGAAACCGCTGGGAGAGATCATTAGCGGGTTTGGGCTGGGTGTTCACCAGTATGCGCATGATACCCAGCTCTACCTCTCTTTTAAATCAGAACCAGTGAGGGCAGTGAAGGTCCTGTGTGAGTGTCTGGAGGCAGTTGGAGGATGGATGGTGGCTGACGGACTGAGGTTGAATACTGACAAGACGGAAGTACTGTTTTGGGGGGACAGGTGGGTGTGGGGGATCCCCTAGTCATGAATGGGGTAACAGTGTTCCTGAAGGACCAGGTGCGCAGCCTGGGAGTCATTTTGGACTCACAGCTTTCCATGGAGGCGTAGGTCAATTCTGTGTCCAGGGCAGCTGTCTACCAGCTCCATCTGGTACGCCGGCAGAGACACTACCTGCCCGCAGACTGTCTCATCAGAGTGGTGCATGCCCTGGTTATCTCCTGCTTGGACTACAGCAATGCGCTCTACGTGGAGCTACCTTTGAAGGTGACTCAAAAAATACAACTAACCAGAATGCAGCAGCTAGACTGGTGACTAGGAGTGGCCGCTGGGATCATATAACACCAGTCCTATAGGATCTTCACTGGGTCCTGGTGCATTTCCAAGCACAATTCAAAGTATTGATGCTGATCTTTAAAGCCCTAAACAGCCTTGGCCCAGTATACCTGAAGGAGCGTCTCCACCCCCATTGCTTAGCCTTCTGGTGGTTCCCTCACTGCGAGAAGCAAAGTTACAGGGAACCAGGCAGAGGGCCTTCTCGGTAGTGGCGCCCGCCTTGTGGAATGTCCTCCCTTCAAGGAGATAAAGGATTACACAACTTTTATAAGACATCCGAAGGCAGCCCTGTATCAGTAGGTTTTTAATGCTTTATGTTTTTAGATATGCTGTGAGTTGCCCAAAGTGGCTGGGGAGACCCAGCCAGATGGGCGGGGTAATAAATAATAATAATATAAATAATATAAATACCTAAGCAGGCAAAAGGCAATTGTTTAGTGAGGGTTTAGAAGAAAAAGCACAAAGGATAAGTAAAGGGAACAAAGTAAAGGTCAGAAAGGTTGCAGCTAAGCTGTAGTTCTAATTACCTTTGTAGGCTGGCATGGCTTTGAGGGTGGCGCTGGTTGGGGACCCTGTAGCAGAGGAGGCCCCCTTCACACTGACATGATTGGCTATCATTGGTGGGGACTGGGACTGCCTCAACAGTGGAGACATACTGTGCCGCCTTTTCAGAGAGGCAGGGGTGTTGGTCTCTCCTGGACGCTTGATTTTGTTCTGAGGACCGGTGACAAAGTCATCCGCTTCATCAATCATCATGCCCTGGAAAACACATAATCAACCATTAAGATCAATTAGCAGTATTATTATTTTGGAACAAAAGACCAACTCCACTCACTCAAAGAGTCATGAAATTTTTTTGGGCGAGTGCCCTGGGTCAATTACAGTAGACTCTGCCTACCTTCTTATCTTGCTTGAAAGGGTTACCAAAAGTATGAAGTCTTGTGGGTTGGTCTGGGTCAATTTCCCGAAGTAGAGAAGGCATTCTCTTTAGATATTCCTGGTAGTTCCCCATCTGAGCCACTGGAACACTATGATTGCAATCTGCAACAGAAACAGAAACAATGTATATTATTTTCAGAAGTTTTGAACTTCCCTAAAGTTAAATAGTTAACTTTGTTAAGTTTTTCCATCTGTGTCATTTATAGTCCCATTGTTCTTAAGCATGTCTTCATACACTTTTAAGACAAAATAAAAAATAAAAAATCCTTCCAGTAGCACCTTAGAGACCATCTAAGTTTGTTCTTGGTATGAGCTTTCGTGTGCATGCACAGACTGGAGATGTGCATAGGGAAAGTGTCTTTGAACCTGATGCATGATATCTAAGGATATGTGATTTCCCATTTTGCTAAGAGTTCCCTTGTAACACATGTCAATCTTGAATTTCCAAGCAAAGTGTCAGGGCGACAACAAGTGGTGTGCTGCAGCGCAGCAGTCAGGACGAGATAAGCCAAGGTCAACAGTCCAGGTCAAAAGCCAGCCGAAGTCAGGTAACAGTATTGGGGTCAAGAGAAGCCGAAGTCAGAAACAGTCCAAGTCAAAACAAGCCAAGTCAGTCAGATACGAACCAGGAACACAGGAACAAGACGAGTACAGCAACCACGCGCCCAACACAATTGTTGCAGACGCAATGGAGTAGGGGAGTAGCTTTCTTAAGTAGTCGGCTCACTTCCACGCTTCCTATGAGCTACAGCTGTCTCTAATTGCCGCCTTCGCTTCTCAGCTCGGCGTTCTACAGCTGAGAAGGGAGGAGGAGAGGGGATCGGCTGATTCCGCTCTGGACTGGGACCTGCTCCTGCCCCCACTTCTTCCTCTAGCTCTGGTCTTTCCTCCTCCTCCCTATCAGATTCCTCCTCTTCTGAGGAATGCCGCCACCAGTCTTCCCCAGGTACGAATTCCTCAGATTCTTCTGTGGGTGCTGCCTTGTCAGGGGGGGCTTGCCACCACTCCTCCTCATCTGACTCGACCCTGACACAAAGCATAAACTATGAAAGTTGTGTGTTGGGAATCTAAGGTAAGACCACACACAGTGGAAATGTGGCTGCAAGTCATGTTCGCTGTAAAAGTCGTCACAGAGACGCAGAGTCAGTAAGGTCCAAATATTTTACTACTGCAGAAATAACAGACACGGGAAACAGCCCTAGACAAAGTTATACACAGAAGAAGTAAAATAAAAAAATTCCTTCCAGTAGCACATTAGAGACCAACTAAGTTTGTTATTGGTATGAACTTTCGTGCGCATGCACACTCAAAATTAAGTTCCAGCTTGCAGGCTTTTCAGATACAGAATATCCCTATTGCTCTAATTCCAAGGCTTCAACTGCAATATTAACACAAAATACACCAGCTGACAGAGTTGCAATCGAAATCATTCAACTCCCATTGCAAATTAGGTTTATTATAAAAATTTACAAATTTTCAGCTGTTTGCAATGAGCAAATCAAACCAAAGCAATTGAAATAGCTTATCACAGCAGGTGCTTCAAGAGGTTTCTCTGCCGCGACTAAAACCTCTGAGGGCAGAAAAGGGAAAATGCTGAAAAATATTGGTTCATTCTCGAAAGTTCTGTTCTTTTCTGCTGAAGCAGCTGGAAATTTTATGCTTTACGTTTCGATGTCTCAAGGTCATGCTGAGCAAGGAAAGAGAAATCTATGAGCTCAGCGGGCTGGTTTCTCATTCTTACCTTTGTTTTCTACCACTCACATCTGCTAAATTCTCTCTTTTGTAATGAAGCTGAAAAACCTTTACTAAAAGTTCTTATTTTGCTAATGAACTTTTTCCTCTGCATGATTTATTGCTACCAGAAGTGCCAACTCCAAAATACGCTTCTCCACCAGGACATGGAGAGCTTTAGAATTTAAGCCAAATCGTGTCAGATTATGCGTCCAGGTTTGGGTTTTTGGGGTCCCCCCCCCAATTTGGAGCATTTGGAGTATGATTCCTGACCCAAATCATGTCAGTTCCCCCAAATTCAGCTAAAATTGCAATTTATACTCACTTTTCCAGTCTCACTATTATTCAACCCCTTCATGGCAAGCATCTTTAGTACTTAGTAGAGCAGCATTCCTCCTTCATGGATCACTGCCTTGTCGTGGCGAAGGGGCTTGAATAACTCATGGAAGCTATGAGCTATGCCGTGCAGGGCCACCCAAGATGGACAGGTCATAGTGGAGAGTTTAGACTAAATGTGATCCACCTGGAGAAGGAACTGGCAAGCCACTCCAGTATCCCTGCCAAGAAAACTCCATGGACAAAGACAACAGGCATATAAAAGTTATGACACTGGAAGATGAGCCCCTCAGGTCGGAAGGGGTCCAACATGCTACTGAGAAAGAGCGGAGGACAAGTACAAGTAGATTCAGAGCTGATGAAGCGGCTGGGCCAAAGCCGAAAGGACACTCAGTTGTGGATATGCCTGGAAGCGAAAGGAAAGTCCAAAGCTGTAAAGAAAAATATTGCATAGGAACCTGGAATGTAAGAACCATGAACCTTGGTAAGCTGGATGTGGTCAAAAATGAGATGGCAAGAATAAACATTGACATCCTGGGCATCAGTAAACTAAAATGGACGGGAATGGGCAAATTCAGTTTGGATGACTATCATATCTACTACTGTGGGCAAGAATCCTGTAAAAGAAATGGAGTGGCCCTCATAGTCAACAAAAGAGTGGCAAAAGCTGTACTGGGATGCAATCTCAAAAATGATAGAATGATCTCGATACGAATCCAAGGCAGACCTTTTAACATCACAGTAATCCAAGTTTATGCACCAACTACCGGTGCTGAAGAAATTGAAACTGACCAATTCTATGAAGACTTACAACACCTTATAGAAATGACAACAAAGAAGGATGTTCTTCTCATTATAGGGGATTGGAATGCTAAAGTAGGGAGTCAAGAGATAAAAGAAACAACTGGCAAGTTTGGCCTTGGAGTTCAAAATGAAGCAGGGCAAAGGCTAATAGAGTTCTGTCAAGAGAACAAGCTGGTCATCACAAACACTCTTTTCCAACAACACAAGAGACGACTCTACACATGGACATCACCAGATGGGCAGCATTGAAATCAGATTGATTATATTCTCTGCAGCCAAAGATGCAGAAGCTTTATACACTCAGCAAAAACAAGACCTGGAGCTGACTGTGGCTCAGATCATCAGCATCTTATAGCAAAATTACAGCTTAAACTGAAGAAAGTGGGAAAAACCACTGGGCCAGTAAGATACAATCTAAATCAAATCCCTTATGAATACACAGTGGAAGTGAGGAACAGGTTTAAGGATTTAGATTTGGTGGATAGAGTGCCTGAAGAACTATGAATGGAGGCTCGTAACATTATACAGGAGGCAGCAACGAAAACCATCCCAATAAAAAGGAAATGCAAGAAAGCAAAGTGGCTGTCCAATGAGGCCTTACAAATAGCGGGGGAGAGAAGGCAAGCAAAATGCGAGGGAGATCGTGAAAGATACAGGAAACTGAATGCAGATTTCCAAAAAATAGCAAGGAGAGACAAGAGGGCCTTCTTAACGAGCATTGAGAATTAAACCAGGGCGTGCCAAACTTAAACTGATCACGGTTAACCAAATGAGCCGGTAACGTAAAAAAAGACAGTTAAATCCGCCGAGAACTGAGAAAATAAATTCAAGGTCATAATAGAATCAATCGAATTAGCCTCAAGAGCAATGTGGGATTCAAGGATCTCTTTTTGGAAAAATTCCAGATACTTTTGGGCCTGGGCCGTAGACCATTTAATCCCTCTTACTTGGGCCGTGGCACTCATAGCCATATGAGTTGGATGTGTGCAATCAACTGACTGCCAGTCCAGGGTAAGCTCGGCAACTAGGGGTAAATGGTTGCTAGATTGCACGTTTTCTATTTTAAAATAAAAGAAGCTCATAAATAGGTCCTTTGAGACTAAAAAATAATCAAGGACACTATTTGATGATATGCCCAGGTGGGTGAATTCTCCTGGTATATCAGGGGGACATCTGCCATTCAAAATAATTAAATGGATGGCCATTTGGTAAAGAAGGACTCCTGCCTCATTCACTCTGGTGTATTTAGATGTTCTTAATGTAAGAGAAGTTAAATCGGTATTATGGGGGCAGGGGGCTACCCACCACTTGGCCTTGCTCATCGAGTCCCAGTTAGCGGCTGTGTGGGCATTGAAATCTCCACCCATTACTGAAGGGGTGTTGCGGTACTTGATATAGCATGATAATAGGTTTTCTTCAAGGGATTCCCATCTACAATGGACGTCTGACGTAAGACCGCCAGGAGGGAAATATGAAGGCTTTTGGATTGTTGGAAAGCCTTCAAACCAATTTAGCACACAAATGGAGTCCAGCAAGTTTCTGCTGCGCACGTACCTGCTGTACGTTCTCACTTGCTTCTCCTGTGCCATCCGCAGAGTATCTTCTTGCACAACGGTGTGTGTGCATGCCAGCAATTATAGACGACAGAGTCCAGCTTCTTTTCCTAATCTAGAAGCTTTATTTACAAGGCATAAATTACATTCCTGGAGAGACGCAAGACATTGTCGCCTTTCTCCTTCTCCGGCCAAAAACGAAAGGGACAGATACAGAAACAACAAGTATCACATTACACATTACACAGAGTCTTCCGGCGACGCTTTTCCTCTTGTGGGCGGGGCGATCTGGTTGAGCTTGTTAACTCTGAAAGCTCCAAACCTCTACAAAATAGATATTTGTAACTAATAATGTAATTTTTTCTCCAGAAAAAGCACAGGGGGGGGTGTAAGGCCTGCACAAGTGTAAGTTTGGCATGAAGTTTGAGTGATATGGCAATTGTGAGGCCACCTTTAGGACGGCCACCTTTTGAAGATGGGCTAGCTGGAAGTGTTATAAGATCGAAGCCATTTATGTCAATCCCTTCCTCCTCCCATGTTTCTTGCAGAAGGATTATATGGAATGAGTTTATAAACTTCAGAAAATCTGGGTCTAATTTTTTCCTTTTCAAGCCTGCAGTATTCCAATACAGGATTGATAACGGTGTTTTCCGGACTTACGGTGTGAGCGCCATCTCCAGCGGTTGGGAGCTGTCTCGGCTCCGAGACAGCTCCGATTCCCCCGGGGGTAGGGGCCCCGCAACCGCGCTGCGGGCTCCAGCAAACCACGGGAAGAGAGTCCCGTGGTCTAGGGTTTCCAGCGGGCTCCGTGGTGCCGACCCGTTCTCAGGCTTCCCTTGTAAAAGGGAGGCTTGAGTGAACGTGCTCCGGCACGGGGCTGTGGAAGCCGTCTCCAACCGGGGGAACGAAGCGGCAGCCGGCCGCCGGACTTTGAGCGCTCCGCTTTTCCTCAATCTGGACTTTAAAAAGGGAATCTGTAAGTACGGACCTTAATTTGGACTTAAAACGTTATAATTAGGCTTTCGGAGAGAGACTTAAAATGAGGAAGTCCGTCTCTCCCTGATGCGACAAGATCAAAGTAACACCGGATTTGGCTGTTGCTATTCAAGACTGGCTTGAAGTTTTATGCTGATTCTGATTCTGAACCCCTGTTTGGGTCAAGACTGAGAAATTTGATTTATTTCTTCCGATTGACTGTGAATCATAGTGAGAGAAAGTTTACCCTCTGATTAAGGGGGAAATGGCGGCTGGGATTTGAGCAGTGAAGATGGAAAAGTACAGAAACTTTGTTATTTCCTGCCTACTCCTGCCTGTTTGGTTCCCACGGTCTTTCCAGACCCAGCAATGATCCCAGTGCAGAGGAAAATACTGTTGGGATTACAACTTTTGCAACAGAATGTCATTGATAAGTTTTCTCAAATTCAAAGCACTTGGAAGAACTTTACTGATGATCTGCTCCAAGAAACAGTTAGAGAGAAGTATATTCCAGAGATTTTATCTGAAGAAGAAAAGGCACAAGTACAACAAGAAGAGAAGTTTCCAGGACGTGAGAGGTCGGAAGCTGGCAACCGAGACAGTATAATGGGTTTCTGGGGTGGCAGCTCAGAAACTTTGGAACAGCAACTCTGGGAAAAACAATTTGAATTGGAGAGTGGAGAAAAGATACTTGGTGACAAAGTTTTGGCTTGCATGTATCAAGGAAAATGTGACATTCTGGAAGAAGAAGGGAACTGCATCATTTTGGGAGAAGAAGAATCTGGACTGGGAAAATGTTGGGGCGAAGCCTGGTGGGAGATTGAAATGGGAGGGGGGAAGATGGTGAGGAGGGGGGTGGGGTAAAAGGATTTATGAGATTTATTAGGAAGGCTGACCATGGTACTCCGACGTCAGAGGGCAAAAAGGATTTGGAGAAGGGAAGAAATATTTAGGTTTTTATGAAAATGTGTTGATTAAAATATTTTTGAAGTTGGAATTAGAAGTAATAAGAGCAATAGCTTTACTGAGTTAAGAGAAGAAAGGATATAAGAAGCTAAGGTTTGGAATGTGATGTTTTATTTGATAAGAATAAGTTTTATGATTCAAGATTTGTTGATTATAATTGCTTGATTAAGATTAGTTGTATGGAATTAGATTTTACAATGCTACAAAGTTACTGAAGATTAGAAATGTACGCACAAGAGAGGGCGTGAGGAGGTCCCAAGCTTAAGATTTGGAAGAAGTGAAGGATTTTTAAGCAATTGTGTTGTTTTGTGTGTATTGGGTGTATTGTGTTGTTTTGTATGGGGAGTGGGTATTTGTAATTGATTCAATTTGGAAAATCCAATATATATATATATATATATATATATATATATATATATATATATATATATATATATATATATGATAACGGTGTTTTCCTATGTTGTCCATTTGACAGTCAATTCGAAGGAAGGGGTGGCTCTTTAGTAGGCAAAGGCGAGGCAACGAAAAAGTCTGTTATTTTACTTTGAAGGGGAGGCAGCTGCAGGGGGCACACCAGGTTAAGATTTGTAACCGGATGGTCTAATTGTTGGATCTGGGTGCTCGTTTCACTGGGTGTAGATCCTAGAACAGGCTGGATCACCTCTTCCGAGATATTAGCGGAGTTTGAGGGAGCGTTACTCAGGGAGATGGAGACTAAGTCCGCAGAAGCAGGCCCCTTAGAGGGTCTGTCATTAGTCATTTGGGCAATTTTACTAATGCGACCTGCCAGGGTGCTGCCCTCACCTCACGGCAAAGGGTTGCCAGGGCTTTCTCACTATCGCGAGCCCCCTCCCCACCTGCTCAGCAATTCGTCTTCCTCCAGTGAGGGAGGCAGTGATCCCTCTAGTGGGGAGGGAGAGACGGGAAGGGGAAGTAGGAATCAGGGCTCTGACAGGGAAGGAGAGCCCTCGCATCAAGTAGGGACTGGAAGTGAGGCACCTTTTCCGTCTCCCCACTTGTGCAGGGGGGGAGGACGCAGAGGGGGGAGGCGTGGGTTCCGCATGCCGCGGCTTTTATGCTGGGCAAAGAACCGGAAAGAGTCATTCCCGGACTCTGCCGAAGGATGAGCTAGACGTACTTTTGTTGCTGCATTGTACATATCTGCACAATAAAGAAACCTAGTTTTAGAAACCTCAGCGTCAGGCTGGTTACTCATGAGCAACCACTGAAAACCCTTACAGCAGTCCGGAAATCACTGCAGGTTGCTCGTGAGTAGGATCCGAGGGTTCGGAAGGGCACCATGAGCAAGGAAGAGGGTGCAACGGGCGGAGGGCCCACCGACCGGGACCAGCTGATCGCCACGGCGCAACAGATTGCTGCACTCACGAAACGGACGCAGGACTTGGAAGTGCATGCTGAGCGGCTCAGTGCGAGGCTGGAGGAGCGCAGGCTGCAAGACCAAGAAGGGCGGACGGGACCAGTGGGGCGAAAGCTGGTGGCGCTGGTGAGCAAATTTGGCGGGAATCCCGGGGACTATCTGAACTTTAAGACTGAGATGAAGTACGCTTTAGAGTTGCAGAAAGACTAGTTTACCCATGATAGACAGCGGGTGGCTTTTATTATCACGCATTTGGAAGCAGGCGCCCGGGAGTGGGTGAGACCGCTTATCGCATCGCAGAACGACGCGCTTGAGGACCTCGGGAAATTTTTTGAGGTGATGGACACTATGTTGACCTCTGAGGTGCAGAAGGACGTGACGCAGCAGGAGCTCCTGTCCCTTAAGAAAGGTTCGATGACGGTGAGAGACTACTGGGCACACTTCTCAATGTTGGTGCATCGGCTGGGGTGGGACTTCTTGTCTGAACCCATGCAGGCGTTGCTTAGTAATGGACTGAATGCTGAGGTGAAGGATGAGATGGCCAGGGGCCCCAAGGCCAAGACGATGGATCAATTGGCGAGGGCTGCCTTGGCTATAGGGGTGCGCTTGGAAGACCATGCCCGTGAGAAGGGACAGCAGAAGGGGGAGCGTTACAATGGCAACCGCATTCCTGAGAGGTTTGGCTCTACGCCCAGACTACCGACTACCGAGGCCATGGAAATTGGCGGTGCCTGCGCGCGGGAAGTTCAAATGGCAACCAAGAAAGGAGAGGGCAAGCCTTGGAAGGCTGCCCAGAAATGCTTCCTGTGTGCTCAGCCTGAACATTTTGCTAAAGTCTGCCCACAACGCAGGGGCTGGCAGGGAATGGCGGGGACGGTGACGCCAGAGGAAGGAAGAGCCGAACCCCAGGGAAACAAAGGAGCCTGGCTGCAGAAGGGAGGGGCCAACAGCCAGGCGCAACAGGAGTAGAGGTGCCCCGTCCAGCGTCGCTGAAGCCCAGCATTGTGGTGAGGGTGGCTGTGGAGCTCCCGAACGGTCACCCCTTGGAATGCAGGCCTTAATTGATTCAGGGACGAGTGCCAACTTTTTCAGCCGGGATTTTGCTCTGGAGCATCAGCTGCACTTGCTTCCACTGGATTTCCCTTTGCAGGTGACCACTAGCGATGGGAGGAAGTTGCTAGAAGGGGAAATTTCACACCAGATCCCTTCAACGTGCATGAGAATATCGGGGCACTCAGAAGTCATCGCCTTCAATGTCACCACGCTGGCAGGACTGCCGATTATACTGGGCATGAGTTGGCTGAACCAGCATGACCCGGTCGTGGCGTGGCATCAACGATTCCTCACCTTTGGATCGGCGCATTGTGTGGAGCACTGCCTGGGCACGGGGAGCTCCGAGAGGAGAGACGTGGTGGCAGCAGTGGCCAAGGCGCAGAGCCCAGCAGGTGTGCCGGCAGCCTACGCTGATTTCGCTGAGGTGTTTAGCGAAGGGGAAGCAGACAGGTTGCCCCCTCATCGGCCCTATGACTGCCAGATAAACTTGGTGCCGGGGGCCAGACTGCCAGCTGGAAAGTTGTATTCCATATCTGATCAAGAGATGCTGGACCTCAAGGAGTTTATTGACAAAAACCTTTGGCGAGGCTTCATACGGGAGTTGAGGGCAGTAGGGGGGAGTCCAGTCTTCTTCGTGGACAAGAAGGGGACTAAGCAATGTCGTTTGGTCGTGGACTACCGTGCCGTCAACTCCCTGATGGAACCCCTGACCTTTTCCATGCCTCGCATCGACGATTTGTTGGCGAGGGTGCGCAAGGGCAAGATTTTCACTAAGTTGGATCTCAGAGGGGCCTACAACTTGATCAGAGTACGGGAAGGAGACAAGTGGAAGACAACCATGTTCACGGCCCTGGGCAGCTACGAATATCTAGTCATGCCTTTCGGATTGCAGGCCGGAAGTCCATGTTTCCAGGCGTTCATGCATCATGTACTGGGGCCCCTCCTGTACAAAAACTGTGTGTGCTTCTTGAACGACGTTTTGATATATTCCGAAAAGGAGGGGCAGCACGTCCAACACGTTCGGGCGGTTTTGGAGAAGTTGAGGGAGCACCAGCTCTACGCCAAATTAGAGAAGTGTCATTTCCATGCCAAGGAAGTGGACTTCTTGGGCTACCGATTGTCAGATAAGGGGCTGGCTATGGATGGAGAAAAGGTGAGAGCGGTGCTGGAGTGGAAGGACCCCAGAACCAAGAAGGATGTGCAGAGGTTCTTGGGCTTTAGCAACTTTTACCGCAAGTTCATTCCCAATTTTGCCAAGGTGGCAGCATCTATAACGGACTGTCTCAGTGGCAAGAAGAAGTTCGTGTGGACAGAGGCGGCTCAAGCGGCTTTCAAGAGTTTGAAGAGGGTGTTCGCTTCGGAGGAGCAACTGATTCACATGGACACCAGTGCACCCATTTGGGCAACTGCACGGTTGGGGCGGTTCTGTTACAGCAAGATGTCAATGGTGACTGGAGGCCCTGTGCTTTTTTCTCCAGAAAGCTGAACAAGTCTGCAAGGAACTACATGGTGTGGGACAAGGAACTTCTAGCCATCTACGCTGCTTTCAAACAGTGGAGTCACTTTCTTTTATTTCTTTTTTTAATAATTTTTATTTCCATAATTTAAATTTTCCACAAACAAAATTCCAGAATTTCAGATACATCAAACGACAAATATGAACAGAGAACCTTTCAGTGCCAATAAAATAATTTACAATAATATTATAGTTGTCTGTGTCTTACTTTCGCACTATAACCAATTACAGTATCCCATACCAATCCCATACCAATCACTGTAAAGAAAACGGCAAGAACAAAGAAAGAAAAAGAAGGAAAAGAAGGAAAAAAATGGAGACAACGAGTTTGCTCGCAAGCAGCTGCAGGCTCTCAGGAGCGGCAAGGCAGAGGGTGACTTCAAGGGTGTGACATTGTCAGAGAGCAAAGGGGGATAGAATCAGTCCCTGATGTTGGGAAAGATGGAGGGCACAACGAGAAGGGGATGACAGAGGATGAGATGGTTGGACAGTGTTCTCAAAGCGACTAGCCTGAGTTTGGCCAAACTGCGGGAGGCAGTGAAAGATAGGCGTGCCTGGCGTGCTCTGCTCCATGGGGTCACGAAGAGTCGGACACGACTGAACGACTGAACAACAACAACAGAACAGCTCGATAACAGAGAAGGTTGCCAGATTTATCAAGAGAGCAATGAGACTGAGAGCTGCTATCTGAACGACAACAGTGTAGTCATCCGGATTCCCAGCATAGGATTTTATTATTATCATTATTATTATCATTTTACTATTTATGATAAGTTCCAAGGAGCTATTACCTTGAGTTTTAATAGGTTATAAGGTTTTATTGGTAACCATATTTGTTGTATCTTTGTTGGTGTTTGTCTTTTAGATGCTATGGCCAGTCGGCTACGCAAATAAAGTTTGAATTTGACGAACAACAACAGATGGCGCCGGTAGTGGAAGCACGGCTGGAGCTCCGCATCTGTATTGTAGCATTTTCACCAGTGTTTTATTACTGTTTTTAACTGAAAAGGAAAGGTGATAGTAGAAGAAAACCTGCAGCGAGCTTCTACTACAGCTGAGTGAGTAGAATCCCCTAAAGGAAATAACGAGACCAAGATAAACTCTTGGGATAAAAGACAAACTCCTAGCCTGACAAGGTCACGGTGAGGACATAGGGAGTTGCCTTCTGCGTTTGGGCCCCCTCCAAAACCTTTTGAAAGTTATTGGAAGCAAGTCAAGTGCCCCCAGAAGTAACATAGGTTGGGTTGTGATGATTTACAGCCCTGGGGCTTTTGGAATAAGGCCAAAATAACATCCCTCAGCAGTGGAAAACTGACTTCAGAAGAGAAAACGCTGAATCACCCAATACCTTAAGGCATTTTAAGGCACAAAAGCTGTATGCTACTCAGACCTTCCCTTTTGTAAATCCGAATTATGGGATATGGGAAATGTCCTAGAGACCTTGAGGAGACACTGCCCTCCTCCCTCCCGAGATCTAAACAAACAAGGGCTGATTCATGCCACTTTAAAGAAGGGAGTAACTTACTGGAATGTACCTATATGGTAGAAACTCGGAACTGCTTCAATCCCTTGATTGATCGCGTACCAGAACTTAAAGATGAAGAGCTAATTATGCCTCAGATAACAAGCGTTGTGACCAACAGTAATAGACGGCCCTCCTCAGAAGGAGGAATCGGACCTTGGCACGGCTAATCATATGACATTTGAACAGTTACATCTAATAATCAATACCCTGCATTGTATATTCAAAAGAATTGATGATCTCTCCTCCCAGTTGCATAGTTTGCAACAAAAGCTAGTTACTACTCCACTGTTGTCAGCCTGTGTCAAGTCACCAGGTGAGAAAGGCGAGAGAATGTGGATGAGGTGTTTGCCTTTAAATAACAAACATTCTGACAAATTTAAATACAACCCTAACCTCCAAGTAGGCCATCAATCCGTGATTCTCCAAGCAAGGAAAGTTGGCCTAACTATTCAAAATGGGGACGCAAGATGGTGAACTCTGGGTGGAGCCAAGGAGCTCCTGATGGTGCTTTTAAACATTGAGGTATCACAAATTGACCTTTGTGCGGTCCTCCCCCTTGCCCACCACTGCAGATCCCAGAGAGTGCTTGTTGCGTTTCTGTAAGGTTATTCAGTGGTTGCTCATGAGTAACCAGCCTGACGCCGAGGTTTCTGAAACTAGGTTTCTTTATTGTGCAAATATGTACAGTGCAGCCATAAAAAGACGTCCAGCTTATTCTTCGGCAGAGTCCGGGAATGACCCCTTCCGGTTTTTTGCCCAGCATTATTATTATTATTATTATTATTTAAATAAAAATACTTTATTTTATTGTTTCAAATTATAATACATACACATATTTCCGACAAAACATACACAACCTACAGACATTTTTCAACATCTTAAAAACCAAACACTCCATCATACTTTCCTTATCTTCATCACACTCTACCCACCACCTTCCAACACCCCACACCCCACCCTGTGCATGACTTCCAGTCAACTCAGCTATAATTTCTTTCTGTTTCTCCTCTTTCTTTCTTCTAACACACTATTATTCCAATTTCTTGTTTATTTACAGTTCCCCTTTGTTGTCTAACTTATTTAATATCCAATAGTTGTAACGGAACTTGTTCATTATAATAGGAGATTTAACTTTTCAACATAATTTTTCAAGTATCCTCTGAACGCTTTCCAATCTTTGTCTGCCCTTTCTTTTGTGGTCCTTCCAATTTCTTCCATTATTTTAGACATATTGTGATATTCTAGAAGTTTGGCGAGCCATTCTGTTTTTGTTGGGATTGCTCCACTTTTCCAATTTTTTGCTATCAGTAGCCTTGCGGCTACTGTTGCATATAAGTATAATGTTTTATCTTCCTTCTTTAAACTGTCTGGTACTATTCCCAGTAGGAAACCTTCTGGTGTTTTTTTAAAAGAGTATTTAAACATTCTTTTCATCTCGTTATATACAGTTTCCCAAAATCGGACTATGTTGGGGCAATTCCACCATATGTGTATCATGGTGCCTTTTCCTTCATTGCATCGCCAGCAGACATCTCCGCAGTTTTTATTTATTTTGGCTATTTTTTCTGGTGTTAAGTACCACCTGTGTTGTATTTTCAAATAATTTTCTTTCAATATATTACATCTAGTAAAATTCATATCTTCTTTCCATAATTTTTCCCATTGCTCTAACATAATATTCTTTCCAATATCTATTGCCCATTTAATCATTGATTCTTTAACTAATTCATCCTTTGTCTCCCATTCTAACAACAAATTATATAATTTGGATATATTTTTTGAAGTTTCTTGTAATAAATATTTGCTAAATTTAGAAATTCCTTTTTCAAATCCTATTTTTTAATCTTTTTGTAATCTGTATTTAATTTGGGTGTACTGAAACCAATCTGTAATATATGCCTTTATTTCTTCATAATCGTTTAACTTTAATACAGCATTTTCTTCTAATACATCTTTATAAGTGACCCAATTTTCTTTCATGTTCCATTTTTTAACTGTGACTATCTCTGCCGGCGATGCCCACCATGGTATTTTGGGCTCTAGGATTCTTTTGTGTTTTTCCCAAATTTTGTAAATAGATTTCCTAATTATATGCCCCCAAAAACCTTTATGCACTTTTGCTTTTTCGTCCACTAGATAGGCATGCCATCCAAATCTCGTTTCCACTCCTTCTAGGTCCAATACGTCTGAATCGTCTAGTTTAATCCATTCTTTTAGCCAGGTCAGGCCCACCGCATCGTGATATAATTCTAAATCGGGGAGGCTAAATCCTCCTCTTTCGTTCTTATCAATCATGATTTTGTACTTTATTCTTGGTTTTTTCCCTGACCAAATGAAATTTGCCAAATCTTTTTTCCAATTTTTAAAGCATTTTTCTCCTCCTAATATTGGGATACATTGAAATGAAAACATCATCTTTGGTAATATATTCATTTTTATTACTGATATTCTCCCTAGTAATGATAAATTTAATTTGTCCCATACTTGTAAATCATTTTTTACTTCTTTCCATATTTTCCCATAATTTTCATTAATTAAATCAATAGTATTTGTCGTTATGTTAATTCCCACATATCTTAATTTTTTTTGAATGCCCAATCCTGTAATTTCTTGTAATTCCGATTTATCTTTTTCTTTCATGTTCTTCACTAATACTTTTGTTTTCCCATAGTTTAATTTGAAACCTGCTAATCTACCGTATTCATTTATGCACTCTAATATTCTGGGTACACACTGTAAGGGATTTTCTGTTGTAATCATGATATCGTCCGCGTAAGCTCTCAGCTTGTATCTTTCAACACCCACTACTATACCTCTAATTTGATTGTCTGATCTTATTTTCTCGAGTAATGTCTCTAATACTATTATAAATAACATTGGGGATAGAGGGCATCCTTGTCTTGTACCTTTGAATATATTGATCTCTTCCCCCATCTCTCCATTAATTATGATTTGTGCCTTTTGTTTATTATATATTGCATTAATACCTTTTTGGAATTTTTCTCCTAAATTCATTTCTTCAATCAATTTCCCCATAAATTCCCATGAAATTTTGTCAAATGCTTTTTCGGCATCAATTGAGATCAGTGCCGCTTGCTTATCGGTTCTGATTTGAAGATATTCCATTATATCTATTATATTTCTTATATTATCTTTTATCTGCCTTCCTTGTACAAAACCAGCCTGATTCTTGTGTACTATTTTCCCTATTATTATTTTTAACCTATTAGCCAATAATCCTGCATATATTTTATAATCAGCATTTAATAGAGAGATGGGTCTATAATTTGAAATCGATTCTAGATCCGTACCTTGTTTTGGTAAGAGTGTTATGTATGCCTGGGTCCAAGAGTCTGGAATGTTCCCCTTCTCTAGTGCTTCCTCTATCACTTCTTTTAATGGTTCAACTATTTCTTCTATCATTTCTTTATAATATTCTGATGGTATGCCGTCCGGGCCTGGGGATTTTCCTATTTTAGTCTTTTGAATTATTTCTTTGATTTCTATGGTTGATATTGGTTCATTAAGTAATTTATAATCTTCTTCTGCTATTTTTGTTAATTTGTTTTCTTTTATATATTTCTCTATCTCCTCTATTGAGACTTCATCCTCCTGATATAATTTTTTATAATATTCTCCGAATTCTTTTTTGATTTCTACTGCATCCTTTATTGTTCTTTCTCCTATTTTTATTTTGTTTATTAATTTTTCACTTTTTCATTTTTTTAATTGCCAGGCAAGTACCTTGCCTGGTTTATTTGCCCACTCGAAATTCCTGTATTTCCAGAATTTAATTTGTTGCTCAACCTCTTGTTCTATGATTCTATTATATTCTGTTCTCAATATTTTAATTTCTTCTTTTATTCTCTCCTTATTTTTACTCATGTATGCTAATTTTTCTTTCCTCCTAATTTCTTTCAATAATTCCTTTTTTATTTTCTTTATTCTTATGTATTATTGAATTTTGTTGTATAAAGTATCCTCTTGCAACTGCTTTCCCAGCATCCCACACTGTTTTCACATTTATCCCTTTCTTCCAGTTGTTTTCAAAATATTCTTTCACCAGTCTTTTAGCTCCCTGAATTACACCTTGATTTTTTAGCAAAAAAACATTCATTCTCCACCTTTTGCTCCTTTTCTCCTCTTTATCTTTAAGTATTAATGATACTGGGTTATGGTCAGTAAGTGTTTTGGGTAGTATTTCTGCTTTCTCTGTATTTATTGTCATGTCTTTGGTTACCCATATTCCATCGATTCTACTATGAGAATCGTTGGGTTCTGAGAAGTAAGTAAATTCTTTTTCAACAGGGTGATTGTCTCTCCATATATCAACCAAATCAAGAATTTTCACCATTTCCACAAAGCTTTTTGGTAACTTCCCATCATTTTCCCCCGTCCCTTTCTGCAATCTATCTAATTCCGGTTCCATTACTCCGTTCAAATCCCCCAGCAGAATAACATTCATGTCCATATATTCCATTAGCAGAGATCTTACTTTGGCATAAAACTCAGATTTCCCGTTATTTGGCCCGTAAATTCCAACAACTACAATTGATTCTCCTTTTAATATTATTTTAATAATCACTATCCTCCCTTCTTCATCTACATATAATGATTTGGGTTCATACTTGCTTTTAACATATATTACAACCCCCCTCCTTTTCCTTACATCAGATGAGATGAACTCTTCCCCTAGCTTTGGTTTGACCAGTATTCTTTTATGCTTCCTATTAACATGAGTCTCTTGCAGACAAATTAAATCCCACTTTTGTTTATCTAAGATGCGTTCTATTTTCTGTCTTTTCCTCCTATTATTTAAACCATTTACATTCCATGATAACAATTTGAATTTCATTCTTTATTAATTAAAAAAAAGAAAAGAGAAAAAAAGAAATAAAAATATTTCCTTTTTTTCCCTTTAAAGGTCAATTGAAAGACTTTCAGGTTTCTGTGTAAGTGAAAGAAATGAGTTTATATTGGTTATTGGTCTGGTTATTACCCCTGATATAGTTCTTTATCCTTCCACCCTTTGCTGGACTTCTTCTTCCTCCTCCGATAGTTCTCCCTTTTTCCTTTCCTCTATTCTTCCTTTGCCTTTTCCTCCTCCCAGCTCATCACGATATTTCCTCCAGAATATGTCTGCTTCCTCAAATGCCTCAAATCGTCTTTTTTCCTTTAAAGTTGAAGGACATCCCCACTGGATATTCCCATCTAAAGGATATTGATTTTGTCCTTAGCGCTTTTGTTAAAAATTGGAATTGCTGTCTCTTTTTTCTCAGCCTCGGTTGGACCTCTTTCATAATTATTATTTCTTTTTCGTCAATCATTAATTTGTTCTTGCTCTTTGTTTGAAGAATTTTATCTCTCATCCAACTCGATGTGAATTCGATAATGCAATCCGCTGGCCATTTGTTCATTTTAGCTTTTCTTGAATTCACCCTGAAGTTTTTCTCTGTCTGTTCAATTATATCTTTTTCTTGCAGATGCAACCACTTTGCTAAAATGTCAATCATTTTCTTCCATATATCTTCCTTCTCCTCCTCTGGAATGTTTCTAAATCCCAGTTGAGGAATCTATCCTTTCACGTGGACTATCATTCTGCCCTGCCAAATCCCCACAGATGATTCAGTTCTATGGGGACTTGGAAGCATTTTTCCGCCGTTTACGCCTGAAGGAGTACTTCCAACACACACAAGAACAAGACAAAGAACAAACAACATCTTCACAACACAACATCTCTCAACCTACTGGGGAACATCCACCACCCGCCAAACACATTAATGAACAGAACATTGACCACCAACCACCACCGAAAAAATGTTACACTAAAAGGGACTCCGCATGGACCCCTCCTGATGGACGCAATACCACACTAGATCTGTACATCGATTGCTTCCGCCGCAGAATCCAAACAGATGTGACCAGAAAACACCATCGCTTACAACAAAATCTAAACCATGCTGAAAGGAGAGCCATAGATAATCTCAGGAACAACCCAGACATTATAATTAAAGAGGCGGACAAGGGTGGAGCTGTTGTCATCATGAACAAAACTGATTACATCCAGGAGGCTCACAGACAACTTTCCAATACCACCTTTTACATAAAATTGGACTCAGACCCCACGGAAGAATACAAAAAAGAACTGAACAAGATTGTTAAGGAGCTACCCCCACACATCCAAGAACAGATCCTCATGAACACACCAGCAGAACCTCGACCAGGAACTTTCTATCTTCTACCCAAAATACACAAACCAGGAAATCCAGGACGCCCCATCATCTCAGGTATTGGCACCATTACAGTGGGGGTTTCCGGTTATATGGACTCTGTTCTGAAACCATATGCCATCAGTGCTCCCAGCTACGTACGTGACACCACAGATTTTCTGAGAAAAATACAATCTTTGAATAACCTTCCTAACAATACTATTCTAGTCACTATGGATGTGGAATCTCTGTATACCAACATCCCACACAACGATGGTTTACAAGCTATAAGGAACACCATTTCAGATAAAACCACAGCAGACTTTGCTACGAAACTCTGTCATTTTGTCCTTACCCACAACAACTTCAAATTTGGTGAGGACCTGTTCCTTCAGATCAACGGCACAGCAATGGGCACCCGCATGGCCCCACAGTATGCCAACATCTTCATGGCAGATTTAGAACAACGTTTCCTAAACTCCTACCCACTCAAACCTCTCTTGTACCTGCGTTACATTGATGATATTTTTATTATCTGGACACATGGTCAACAGACCCTGGACACCTTCCACAAGACATTCAATGACTTTCACCCCACCATCAACCTAACTATGAACCAATCTATGCAAGAAATACACTTTTTGGACACTACTATAAAAATACAGGATGGACACATAGACACCACCTTATACCGCAAACCAACTGACCGACAAACATATCTACATGCTTCTAGCTACCATCCCAAACATACCAAACAATCCATTGTATATAGCCAGGCCCTACGTTACAGCCGCATCTGTTCCAACTCTACAGACAGAGACTCTCACCTAAGAGATCTACAGCAAACCTTTTTAGAACTAAAATATCCACCTGATGAAGTTAAACAACAGATCGACAGAGCCAGACTGATACCCAGAGAGAACTTGCTGCAAGACAGACCCAAAAAAGAAAATAACAGAACACCACTAGTCATCACATACAGCTCCCAAGTTAAAACAGTACAACGCATCATCAGAGATCTACAACCTCTCCTAGACAATGACAGTTCTCTTTCTCAAGCTCTGGGAGGAAGACCCTTCATCGCATACAAACAGCCACCCAATCTCAAACAGCTCCTCACCCACAATAATACAAAAACAGGACTCAACATGGACACTGGTACCAGAGCCTGCAATAAACCCAGATGCCAACTTTGCTGCCACATAAACCCGGATAACACCATTACTGGTCCCAACAACATCAAACACACCATCTCAGGACTATTTAATTGCTCATCTTCCAACATTGTGTATGCAATCAAATGCCAACAGTGCCCTTCAGCTCTCTATATTGGACAAACAGGCCAAACCCTACGCCAAAGGATAAATGGACATAAATCTGATATCAGGAATCACAAGACAGAGAAACCAGTAGGAGAACACTTCAATCTCCCAGGACATTCTATAAAAGATCTCAAAGTAGCTGTCTTAATACAAAGAAATTTCAGAAATAGACTGGAAAGAGAAGTGGCTGAATTGCAACTAATCACCAAACTTAAAACCATGGAGAAACCTGGTTTGAACAAAGACATTGGATTCTTATCTCATTATACATAACTAAGCCATCTTTAGCCATCTCACCCCTTGCCTTTCCCTGCAAGACTAATTGCAGCCGTTTAGAGTCGTCAACAGGTTTTCCACACTTATCAGCCTATCACCCATTCCCACCACCCTTCTGAGTAATACCCCTCCCCACTCCCCCACTATATTTAAGGATCTGGTGACTTCTGTTTCAGTGTATCTGAAGAAGTGTGCATGCACACGAAAGCTCATACCAGGAACAAACTCAGTTGGTCTCTAAGGTGCTACTAGAAAGAATTTTCGATTTTGTTTTGTCTAAATCTCAAGGTCTTCTCTTTAATCTGCATCTGTATCATTGCAAGAGCATCCGCAGTGGCTTCCTGGATTGCCTTTTGTTCTTCCAGCTCCTTTTTCAGTCTATCTATTTCTTTTCTGTATTCTCTTTGTTCTTTACTGGCTTTTTTCACCATCTCTTCCATTTGCTGATTCTTGTTCTTTAATTCTTGCACTTTATTATCTGTCTCCTTCATTCCTTCCAGGACTTCTGATAATTTCTCCTTTATTTCTTCATTTTCCTTTTCATTTTTTTTCATTGTAGTCTCTAAATTTTCTAATTTCCCATCGATTTTATTAATTTTTTCATCCAGATCTTTTTTCATTTCCCCAATGTCCCCCTTCAGGCTCACAATGAGTTCTCTTAAGTCCAGCTAAGAAAAGGACGTCTAGCTCATCCTTCGGCAGAGTCTGGGAATGACCCCTTGTGGTTCTTTGCCCAGCATTAAAGGCGCGGGATGCGGAACCCCCACCTACTCCCTCTGCGTCTTTCCCCCCTGCGCTAGTGGGGAGACGGAAGAGGTGCTTCCCCTCCAGCCTCTGCTTGGTGCGCGGGCTCTCCTTCCCTGTCAGAGCCCTGACTCCTACTTCCCGCTCCCATCTCTCCCTCCCCACTAGAGGGATCACTGCCTTCCTCACTGGAGGAAGATGAATTGCTCAGCAGCTGGGGCGGGGGCTCGCGATACCGATAAAGGCCTGGCAACTCCTTGCCTTGAGGCGAGGGCAGCCCCCTGACAGTTTCAATCAACAAGAATTCCCTCCATCATAATACGAAGGAAAATATTTTTGTCACGTCGTAGGATAACACCAACAAGAGTCTTTATAGACTCTACACTTAAACCTCTAGTGTTGAAGGAAATAACTAAAGAGATCTCAAAACCATCCAACCCTGAAACACCAATGGATGACAGACCGGGTGTTCTGCTACAGGAGCAGAGCTATGTGGCCTCCAACCCCCCAAATAAAGAACAGTGACCATTTGCAAATTGGCCTGACTCCACCGGAAGAAATCGAACTTATTGCCTCCTTTGCTGATTTACCAGTGGCGGAACAAAAAGAAATTATCGACAGGCTGGACTCGCTTAAATTCCAGCTTATTAGGAAGCTCAGTAGCAGACCGTCCTCAAATAGCGAACATTATATCCCAGAGGAACCAGATCATATGGAACTTGAAATAACGAATCCCAAATGTACGTCGGCATTGGAGGACAGGGAACAACCCCAAGAAGTAACCACCGGCCCCTCCCCTCAAGTAGAACAACCCTCCTTACTTTTAATAGATCTACATGATCCGCCCTTGACAAATATACCAGAAGAAGGCACTCATGACATACCACAGCTGGACAAATCCCTTTCCACCCATTCATCGATGCCGGACCTGGAACCTTCATATAGCACTGACCAACCAAGAGAAGAGGTAGGTCTGACCTTGGTCAACCAGACCCTATCAACCCTCCCTGATCCGTCAATATCCTTTGTTTTTTCTCCTCCTCCTACTAACTCACTACCCACGCATTCATCTATCCCAGCCCTTGAACTTCCCAATGCACTGGATGCAACTTGTTCCAACTCCCAGAAGATGCCTCTACAGATGTCTTTGCCAACTTTCCCAAGTAGTCCACTCTTCCAGTCTTATTCTTCATTGCGGAGAATTACAGACTTAATAGCAAGACCAGAGACGGAATTGACGGAAGATCCAACAAGTCATATAAATCAAGTAGTCCAAAAGACCAGTAGCAGGCCCCAGAGAGGACAAACACCTGACAAGCTAGTTGGGTTGCACATGTTGGTCCACCAAACTTTTTTGGAAAAGGCGGCCTCTTCCGCCCGAGGATCCACCCCTCGCAGAACAAGTGGCCAGGATCAACAGCCAGACAATTTTGCAAATCCTCCTATACAGCCTCTGCAGGGGGTTTTTCATCAGAGGAAAATAACTGATTTTTTTGCTGCCCCACCCCTTTCCGTATTAAATTTGAGCCAACCTTCCAAATGACAGTTAATTGAAAGAGCTAGGAATTTTCAGCCTTCAGTATTAAGTTGGAACATTGCAGGATGGAAAAGTAAAATATCAGACCCAGAATTCCAAAAATATATTAATTCTTTTCCTATCATCTTACTACAAGAAACTTGGGTGGTGGAGGAAATTGTGATAAATGGTTTCAAGCTTATATTTCTACCTGCCAGCCCTTCACCGAATGGTGGCCGCGCTAAAGGAGGCCTTATAATCGGCATATCCCTTAAACTAGGGGCGAAACTCTCCCTTGTGTATGCCTTACCGCCTTATGCCCTTACTGGGCTGATCTCTGGAGAAAAGTTTTCCTTACTGATTACAAATGTCTATTTGTAACCCCAGGAGGGCTAATTGCCGAACTCACTTCTAGATGGGAATCCCTAGAAGATTTTTTACTCTCTGGTTATCTCAAGTTTCCAAATGTTCTATCTATTATTGGAGGTGATTTTAATGCCCGGATAGCCTCAAATCGGGAGGCTCTTATAAAGTCCAAATGGTGGGTTGACCCCAGCTCTCAAAACTATGATTTAGACTATATCCCCCCCAGAATTTCTAAGGATGCAAAGGTTAATGCGGCAGGAGTGATGCTTTATCAGATGACCATACGCCTTAATTTAATAATATTAAATTGCAGATGTCCTCCTGATATACCAGGAGAATTTACCCATCTGGGACTAAAATCAAATAGTGCCCTAGATTACGCATTGGTTTCTCGGGATCTATTTCTGAATGTCACCTTCTTCAAAATTGATAACGCTCAATTTAGTGACCATCTACCTCTGATAGCCAAGTTATGTGTTGACTGGCAGCTGATTGAGAGCTCCCATCCAATCTGGGTGAACGAGGAGTCAACTACTAAAATAAGGGGGACTAAATGGTCTCCCACCCTCGCCCAAAGATATGCGGATTTTATCCCAAAAAAAACTTCCTGGGGTCCAGCCAGACATAGGATTAGCCACGCATGACCCTATCAAGTGTTTGAATCTTTTTTCCTGCCTGACAGCAGTTTTAACTTGCTTTTTTAATTCATCTGTGCATAGAGTTAATAAGGATTTTAAACTTGGCGCCCCTTGGTTCAACTCTTCCTGTAAACAAGCCAGACTCCAGCTACGTACTATATATAAGGACTATAAACTTTCTGGTGCTCCTACCTTACCTCCAGCCTACTCCAAGGCCAAAATGGCATATAAACAGGCCCAGAAAACGGCCAAAAGGGAGTGGCAATTAAATCGCTGGCAGACGATAATTGCTGCTTCAAACTCTCATAATTCCCAGAAATTTTGGTCCTTAATAAATAGAAGAACAAGGAAATATCCCTTGACGGTTATTCCAGCCCCTACGTGGGAACAGTTCCTGAGAAAGTATTTCTCCGTGGCAGAGACTCCAGCCACTCACTTGGGTCCTTCCTTTAGTCCCCTTCCTGTTTGGCCAAATACCGACCCCGCCGAAATTCTTGAATTGATAGCTCAGTTGAAAATTGGTAAGGCCCCTGGGCCGTATTTGGTTCCAGCTGAGGCTATAAAGCTTCATTCTGTATGGTCTTAAGACAATCATAACCTTTGGGATTTAGTGTCAGGAGTATAACGTATTCCTGGACACCGCAGAGTTAGACGCAGACTTTCTGGAAGCTTCTGGCTGTTGTGAAATTGACTAGACAGCTCAACGCAGGAACTCAGCAACTCACTGGATAACTATATACAGTATTTATTGATTGAAGCAACTAGCATCCATAAGTTACTATTTACAGACTTTACAAAATAAAAGAAACAAAACATAAAATCTTTTCCTCTCTCTGTCTTTCTCTCATCAACCTAACACCACACACTAACACCTACCACGCCCTCTCAGATAAAGCTGAGTTCTTTAAGTACTCCACTGACCAATCACAGGTGCTTGCTAATGGTCAGAGAGAGAGCAATCTGGGCTTTCTGCCAACTACTAATTGCTTGAAGATAACAGCTGCATTTCCTTTCTGCACGTAGGTGACTGAAATCTCTAACAGGGCAGGGATATTAGCTAAAACTTTCAACACAATAAATGCCACTGGATCGATACCAGGAATGTGGAAGGAGGCCATTATAATCCCTATCTATAAAAAGCACACCCCCCGGTGACCCAGGGAATTACAGGAACATTAGTCTGTTATCAATCATTGGGAAAATATATGCCCATTTTTTGTTGGTAAGGTTGACGAAGTGGTCTGACGAGGCTAACTTCATTGGCCACGAACAAGCTGGTTTTAGATTAAACCGATCTACAACAGATCAGGCAACTGTTCCTTCATCATTTAGCCCGGAAATATTCGACACCCCGACAGGGCCAACTATGCGCTGCATTCATAGATTTGAAGGTGGCATTCAACAGTATCCCAAGAAAAATACTATGGGATAAACTTGCCTGTTGGGGTATTGATAGAAGGCTTCTGTGGCTTATTTCCCAACTTCATGACGGGTCTGTGGCCAGGGTGAGACTAACACCTGCTGGTGATCTAACTAACCCTGTGCCAATAAATAGGGGAGTAAGCCAGGGTTGCATTCTAGCGCCATTTCTTTTTAACTTATTTATCAGCGATATGAGGAACCCTCTAGCCGACTCACACAAATTTATTCACGCTCCGCGTATAGCAGATTATCGCTGTCCATTACTTCTTTACGCAGACAATGCGGTGCTACTCTCCTACTCTAGAGTGGGTTTAAGGAGGGCACTAAAGATTCTTGTGACCTACTGCCATTTAAATCACCTGTCTATTAACCATTCCAAGTCTAAAGTATTGATATTTTCAAGGAGTCAGAAACTCTATCCGTGGAAACTGGAGGGAACAAAAATTGAACAAGTGTATAAATTCAAATATTTAGGAATTTATTTTCAGTATAATATGGGGTGGAAATCACAAGTTGAATACTTATACAACAAGACAAAAGCTCTGTCTCTCTCTCTCCTCCGTTTTTTCTTTTCTGAGGGGGCCTTATACGTCCCTGAGGCTTTGAAAGTGTACAGCATTAAAGTGATGGCCACAATGGCTTACGCTGCCCCATTATGGGCTGCTTTTGCAAATCTCGCACCTTTAGAGTCGGTCCAAAGCCAATTCTTACGTCGACTCTTAAAACTACCACCATGCGTAAGTAATGCAGCCATTCACTTAGAAATGAAGATCCCCTCAGTTGAGTCAGTTTTGTGGAGGCAAGTTTGATTTATTGGCTAACCCTTTGGCATAAACTCCCGAACCACTATCTTATTCAATGCATGTGGCAGGATGATTTCACAAATTTGTGGACTGGAAAAATCCATGTCAAATTGCTGGCTTATGAGATCTCTCCTTCTGAATTACTCAAACTGGATCTTACTGCGGCAAAAAGGTGCATAAATCAAAGTCTGGAAGATGCGGAGCTGTATCAAAATCTCTTAACTGGTGGGGGAGTTTGTTCACCATTAAATATTGGCATTACCCCTATTTACCGAGTTCTGTCTTATTTAACATCACTCACAGTTGCTTCACATCGATACACCTTCATTAAAGCTAGGTTTAATGCTTTTCCATCAAACGTGCTGAGTCACAGATGTACTAAGGGCCAAGTTTCTCCCATATGTGCCTGTGAAAATAAATCAACTGAATCTCTACAGCATGTAATGTTCAATTGCCCTATGTACAGTTCGATCCGTGCCAGTATATTAAGTCCGATAATTCAGTCCATTGCTGATAAGCCAGTTGACCTACGTCGTGCTTGGGATCTACAAGATGTGGACCCTTACATAACTCTACAGGTTGCTAGATTCCTAACAGCCGTTATTTCGTATAAGAGATGAAATGGGATGTTAGCTGATTATTGATAATTAGAAATATGTTTTCCAAAATGAAATTAGACACTGATTTTAGTCTGATGTCTAAATTTTAACTTTAAAATTTCTCTGAGAGATGTTTTTCGGAAATGTTAATATTGGTCTTTGTGAGTTGTGTTATCTTATTTGCGGCTTGTACGGTGCCGTTGTTTTATTTGATTCTCGTTTGTTTGTTCTGTTTTGTATTGTATGATGGGCGCAAATGCCGAATAAACATCTATCTAGAGCAGCATTCTGTTGCTATGACCTGCTGCAAACAAGATGCATAGCAAGACATCAGCTTCTGGCAGCGTTCCTGAGGAATCTGAGCCCATTCTTCATGAGCAATGGCCTCCAGTCTAGTAATATTCTTGGGTTTGTATGCTGCTACTGCCTTCATCAAATCCCACCAGAGTTTTTCTATGGGGTTCAAGTCAGGTGACTGTGATGGCCACAACAGAACCTTCCAGGACTTCTTCTGCAACCAAGGCTTGGTGGAATTTGAGGAATGCTTGGGATCACTGTCTTGTTGGAAAGTCCAAAGACGCCCAAGCTTCAGCTTCCTCACAGATGGCAAGATGTTTCTGTTGCCAACCAGAGGGGGTCGAGAGGCCAGCTGGCTACCCCCAGCTGGATCATGCCCTTCCAGCCGACATGCTGACCGATCCCCCGATCTCTGGTGCGACGTAAGCCTGCAACTCAGACTTCAAATGTCTGAGCACACTATATTAGCAGAGCTTGCTGTGCAAACAGAAGTGGCGTGAAGAGGCTTGTGAAAGCACATTAACAAGCAGATTTATTAAGCATAAATCAGGACAAAGAAAAACATGTCGTCTCTCCTTCGTCTCCTCAGAGAGAGTCTCAAAAGCAAAAGCTATACACAACGGAAGTTCCCAGCAATCTGTGCTGGTGTGTAAACAGACATGTGACACACAACAGTTCCATGTCTGCAAATTAAGGTGGAATGGAATTTTCCCAAGTTTCTTCCTTCTGTGCAGTATGCGCCTTACTGTGCTCATTGAAACCTCAGTGCCTGCTGTCACCAAGTCTTGCTGCAGCTCTTTTGCAGTCACTTGTGCATTTTTCCCAGTCTACAGTCTCAGAAATTTGGTTGCTGCCACAGATCGCTTCCTTTTTCTGCCCTGTCCTGGTAGTGTAACCACTGTTCCTTTAACTTTGAACTTGCAAATTATGCTTCCAACGGTGTCTCTAGGAAGATATGGTGCCTTCACTATCATTTTGTATACTGCTCATTTTTTGTGAAGGCCAATGATCTTTTCTCTTACCTTCTTGGACCATTCTCTTGACTTAGCCATATTTCTAACGTGCAGCCAAATTTGACACTGTGCAACCCCCTAGTCAGTTCAGGTATTTCATGTGTTACAGCTAAAGCACACCTGGTGCAACTGATGAAGCCCTTGATTAGTTGCATCAGGTGTACTTGAGACAACACCTGTTATATTTGTGCTGTTGTGAGAGATTCTATCCAGGGGCTTGAGACTGGAAAAGCCGGTATAGGTTGCATTTTCAGCTGAATTTGGGGAAACCACTTGAAGCATCCGTGATGTTGAGCTATTTCAATTGCTTTTGCTTGATTTGTTCGATTTGCCATTGCAAATGATTAAATAATTTTGATTGCAACTGTACATTAATCACATAGATATAGCTTGAGTTCAGTGTGATTACCACAGCAACTGGCACATTTGCCCTTGCACCTGCGATTAACTCACCCATTCATGCACATGAAGGAAATTAACCCCTTCCTATGCCCAGCTACTCCAACAATATGAGGCAAAACAAGTAAGAAGGGAAAAGCTTCATCAAAGCAGTAACATGTCACACTCCAAGTGGGTTGCCAAGGAAAGGCTTTGGAATTTCCTCCCTAGGAAGCTCTATGAAGCCATCGACAGGCAACTGGCAATATGTGGGATGCTTTATGTACATTAAGGGTTACCATATGGCAGGATTCAGGGCTAGAAGAATCCATAAAATCCATGTATTCCAAGCAGGGTGGATTTGATTTAAAGTCTAAACCAAGTCTAAATCCCAATCCAGGGACAGCTCAGTGGTAGAGCATCTGTCTTGCATGCACAAAGTCTCTAGTTCCCAGAAACTCCAGGTAAGGCTGAAAGAGATTCCTGTTGAAATCCTGAAGAGTTACTGCCATTCAGCATAGCCAACAATTAACCAGTTGGATCAGTGGTCTGACTAAATACAAGGCAACTTCCTATGTTCCTAATGCTTTGCACGCCAAAGCTCCCAGGTTCAATCTCTGGCAACATCTCCAAGTAGAGCTGGGCATGTCCTGTCTGAGAGAGCTGCTGCCAAACAGTGTAGAGTGTAGACAATAGTGAAGGAGGTGGATTAATGGTTTGCCTCAGAATGAAGCTGGTTCCTGTGTTTCTACACTTCACCTAAAGGAACCAAACTAGAACCTCAATTCAGCCCAATGACAACAAGACAGGATAGCACTTACCTTCATCCTGGCCCAGGATAACTTTGTGTGTTTTCAGCAGGTTAGTCCTCATTCGGGTCAGCTGGTCTAAAAGGCTGCGGCGAGGAATATCATAAGCATTCCTATATACCTGTGGCTTTAGATCCTGAATTTTAAAAACAAAAACAAAACAAAAAACAGAATGTTGGTCAACTCATTGCTGTTTGAATACTACAAGTTGGAAGATTTAAGGCAAGCATTTTGTTTCCCACTGGTACCACATCACACCCACCTTGTTTAAGAGCCCTATGTGGAAGCCAGTAAATTCCTTAACGTTCGTTTCAGGAAGCCTCAGCGGAGATTCACCTGAGATCCCTGGAAGCAGCTGTTTGAAATCCCTCTTCTGGATCAGTGAGAGACCACTGAAGTGATTTTTCACTTTAATGCCTATCTCTTGTGGTGCTTTCTTGCCCACTGACCCTATTATCCGCTCCGACTCTATTTTCGTCTACAACAAAATCAAATGGTATATTGAGAGAAGCAAACAGCACAGCAGAAGATTCTGGTACAAAACAAAATTCTTACTACATCAAAAGGTAGCCCAAACCTGCTCTCTACATGCTGAAAGAGATTGAGGATTATTTATAATACATCTCCTCCAAGATTCAAGTGATATATCTAACTGTCACAACCGCCTGTTAAGACTACATAAGCATTTGAGTCACACAGGGCCTTTTCATAAATGAACAAATGCCTTTTAGTCCAAAATGCATAACAAATGAATTCAGTTACCTGGGACAGAAAGTTAAAACAATGCAGTTTTTTTAACGACATGGGAAATACAAACAATGACCACAGTTCTCATCATTGACCAGGATGGAATAACATTCTAGAGAAGCAAATTTAGTCAGAAGCCACATTTAGTCACAAAATACAGCCTGGTTCACAACTATCCAACTATGATTAGCTGTATTTGTATGCTGCTGTACAAAGGCTATCTGTGCAACTCAAAAGCTTGCATATGTGGCATTCACATGAACAGAAGTTGATCCGATAAGGGCTATTGCTGTTGTTTTTATTTTGATTATGTATTTTGTAGTTTTATATTCTGATTTTATTCTGTGAACTTCCCTGAGACCTGTGGGTATAACATGGTATGTAAATTCAAAAAATAAATAATAATACAAAGGCGTATGTATTATTATTTATATCTAGGAATATGGATAACATTGAAGAACATTAATCTCACTTCCGGTGTGAGCGCCATCTCCAGCAGTTGGGAGCTGTCTCGGCTCCGAGACAGCTCCGATTCCCCCGGGGGTTTTGGAGCCCCGCAACCGCGTTGCGGGCTCCAGTAAACCACGGGAAGAGAGTCCCGTGGTCAGGTTTCCAGCGGGCTCCATGGTGCCGACCCGTTCTCAGGCTTCCCTTGTAAAAGGGAGGCATGAGTGAACGGGCTCCGGCACAGGGCTGTGGAAGCTGTCTCCAACCGGGGGAACGAAGCGGCAGCCGGCTGCTGGACTTTGAGAGCTCCGTTTTTCCTCAATCTGGACTTTAAAAAAGGAATCTGTAAGTACGGATCTTAATTTGGACTTAAAACGTTATAATTAGGCTTACGGAGAGAGACTTAAAATGAGGAAGTCCGTCTCTCCCTGATGTGGCAAGATTAAAGTAACACCGGATTTGGCTGATGCTATTTAAGACTGGTTTGAAGTTTTATGCTGACTCTGATTCTGATTACTTAAGAAACCCCTGTTTGGGGCAAGACTGAGAAATTTGATTTATTTCTTCTGATTGACAGCGAATTATAGCGAGAGAAAGTTTACCCTCTGATTAAGGGGGAAATGGCGGCTGGGATTTGAGCAGTGAAGATGGAAAAGTACAGAAACTTTGTTATTTCCTGCCTACTCCTGCCTGTTTGGTTCCCACGGTCTTTCCAGACCCAACAATGATTCCAGTGCATAGGAAAATACTGTTGGGATTACAACTTTTGCAACAGAATGTCATTGATAAGTTCTCTCAGATTCAAAGCACTTGGAAGAACTTTACTGAGGAACTCCAAGAAACAATTAGAGAGAATTATATTCCAGAGATTTTATCTGAAGAAGAAAAGGCACAAGTACAACAAAAAGAGAAGTTTCCTGGACGTGAGAGGTCGGAAGCTGGCAACCGAGACAGCATAATGGGTTTCTGGGGTGGCAGCTCAGAAACATTGGAACAACAACTCTGGGAAATACAATTTGAATTGGAGAGTGGAGCAAAGATACTTTGTGACAATGTTTTGGTTTGCATGTATCAAGGAAAATGTGACATTCTGGAAGAAGGGAACTGCATCATTGTGGGAGAAGAAAAATCTGGACTGGGAAAATGTTGGGGGGAAGCCTGGTGGGAGATTGAAAAGGGAGGGTTTTTGGCCGGATTCCCGACGCTTCTCCCCGGAGGCTGACCAATCCGGTCAGCTGAGGGGAGGGGCCAACGGCCCTTTAACTGGAGACGGCGGGAATCCTTCCCCCTCTCCTTCGCTGCCCCCAGCTGCATTGGTTCTTTCTTTGTTTAGCTGGTGCTTCCCTCTGCCTCTTTGTTTGTTGTCTTTAGTTTTTTGTTTGGTTTTCCTTCTCATTGCCTTGCTGAGGTGCCGTGCGGTACTTTTGGGAGAGCGCTGCATCGTCCCGTCGCTTCGGCGAGCCCAGGAACTTCCCGACCCGCCGATCAGCTGTTCGAGAAGCAGCTGGACTTATTTGTCTCCGCGCTAGCCACCTGACTGCCTGCCGTTCGTTATTTTGCTCCTGCGAGCCTAGGAACCTTCCCAACTTGCTGCACAGCCATTTTTCCATGTCAGGAGCAAGCGGCCGCCCCCAGCTGACTGTGAGCCGCCGATCAGCTGTTTTGCCTGGTCTGGGGACCCCCTACACTCAAGGACGTTCGTTTGCGTGTTGCTGCAGCGCTCGCTTGAGGTTTGAGGGGCTTGCTGTGGGTAGTGCTTAATTTCTTGCCTTGGAGTTGCTGGTCTTAGGAGCCCCTAACTAACTGAGCTTGCATGGTTTCGTGTGCGTGTGAGTGACTTCGGGGGGGGGGGCAAGGGCTGGTCTGAATTGTGGTGTTATTTTTCTGTAGGAGTTAGTGCCTCCTTCCCTCCCTTTGTTACACGTTTTTTTCCTTTTAATTGCTGGTGGCAAGCCTTTGGCTGTACCTTTGCGCTTGGCGATTATACTCCTGTCTGGGGAGGAAAGGCTTCTTTCAGTCACTCAGCTGCTGGTCTGAGACGTAAAATGCTCGACTGGCCCCTCAGGGAGCAGCTTTAGCGCTGTGAGGGGGAATTTTAATTCCAGTGCTGCCTCTTTTAAGGCTAAGGAAGTGAGACATTATTGTTTTCTTAGTTGTTTTCCCGGGCAATCCTCATTGTTACGCCAGCGGCCATTTTGAGTGTGGCCATGTGTGCGACTGGCAGCGGCCATTAGAGGGTGTCTGGGGAAGCCTCTCTGCAGCAGCCATTTTGAGAGTGGCCACGTGGGTGAGGCACAGCGGCCATTTTGAGTGTGTCTGAGCGTGTTGTTTCTGGGGGCCATTTTGAGCGTGTCGTTTCCAGGGGCCATTGAGTGTGGCAGAAACTGACTTTCCCCTTTAGTCACTACTTTAGGGTAAAGAGGGCAGTGCTGTATTAAAACCGATTGCGTGCATATGCCAATCACAGTGTGGAGCCAATTAAATACGCTGACCGAGTGTAATTGAGACCTGCATTTTGTTGCTCCGTCGCCTTTAACTGGCAGCAACCTGGCAATTGTTGGCAATAATTACAGCTGGCTATAATTGCATTTAATTAAAAATAATAGTAAGATAATCCAATAATCTACATAATTTAATTTTGGCAGTTCATCAAAGATACAGCTGGTTAATTAACTGCAATTTAATTTGCTGTTTAATTTGCAATTTAATCCAAACAAAACACACACACACACACACACACACACACACACACACATATATATATATATATATATATATATATATATATATATAACAAATACATACATACATATACATACATATATATATACATTAAATAAGATAAAATAGATAAAACAGAATAAAATAAATTAAATAAAAAAACACAAAATAAAATAAACTTAGTGGACGTAACGGCTTCTAAGCGCAGCCAAAAGTCAGACTCCACGGTGATTTCGCAAAAGCGTGCCAGGATTAGTGGGTCTGGCATGCAAATTGTGAGTACAGGTGTCAATGTCCCGAAAAATCCCCGAGCTCTAGTGCAATTCTTCTCAGCTTTTCAAACCTTTTATCGGCAGATGAATCCTGCAGTATTAACGACGGGTTCTCAGGAGGTGGACGACACAGATTGCATAGCTGATACACCATCCAGTAATGAGGAGAGACCGTGTTCCTCTGCGTCTCTACTTCCCAGTTCCCAGCAGCCGAGGACGCATTCACAGGCTACGCGTGATCATACGACTAATATTCAAGCTTCTGCCAGCAGGTCGCGTTCGGCAGATTCTAATCCTGGGTCATCTCAGTCTTTTTCAGGTGTCCCAAGTGTCTTTCAGGTGTCCCAAACACAAGCAGGAAGGGCAGGTTCTGATACGTCCGCTGAGGAGGAAGTGGCTGAGCACAGCGGGGAGTCAGGGCAACAAAAAAGGAGCACCAAGGAGCAGGGGAAGAAGTTTTCAGGAATCACCGGTTTGCTTCCGAACGGATAACCAGGCTGTGGTCAGCGTCCTATCGAGACAGTCATCGCGCTCCCCAAGGGTCTTAGCCTTCCTCCAAGCATTTGTTTTGTTATGCCTAGAGCTGAACATTCAATTCTCGACCAAATTTGTACCAGGGATTAATAACGATATCGCGGGCGCTTTGTCTCGTTTCCAGATGGACCGCTTCCACTTGCTAGCACCGGAGGCACAGCAGTCACCGGATCCATTCCCAGAACATCTGTGGAACCTTGGCAACACGAAGTCCTGAAGGGAGTATTAGCATCGGTGGCCCCCTCCACACTTAGATCTTATGAAAAGGCGTGGTCAGATTTCAATAAATTCAGAGTTAGGGACGCTGCAGTAAGGTCAGAGTCCTAATTCAAGTTATTAGGCCAAATTCACATACAGCTTAGAACTACTTGTTGGTCCAAATATGAAGCGCGACTTTTTCAGCTGCGTTTTCTTTGGCATATTTTGGAGCACTCATGGTGGGCGAGGTGGTATGTGAGGGCCACCCAGACATTGACGTCCGGGGAATCTTGTTGTAGGATGTAACACTGACCGACATACACATACTGTTGCACATTCGCCATTCTAAGACGGATCAAAGGGGGAAGGGTGCCACCCTGCGTCTACAGGCGACGGGCCAAAGGGGTCCCTGCCCAGTTAAGGATACCAGGAGATTCCTATATCTGGGACCAGGCCCACTGTTGATACACCAGGATGGCTCACGGCTCATGCGAAACCAGTTCACTCGCGTGATGCGCAGGGCTATTGCCAATACGGGCCTGCAGCCTAGAAAGTATGCTGCACATTCCTTTAGAATAGGCGCCGCGACCACCGCCATGCATATGGGGCTCTCAGCTGATAGGATAAAAGAGCTCGGTCGATGGAAATCGAATGCCTACAAGGGGTATGTCCGGAGCATAATGTAACAATAGGTGTCCATCTGATCCAGTATTCTCCTTCCTCTATTACAGATAGCAGCACTGTGCAGTTGTGGATCTGTGGTCACAGCATCGTTCATTAGGCGCGAAAAAGAGTGATTGACACGGGCCTAGGCCTTCCGGGGAGGGTCAGAGTCTGTTGGATCGCGAGACGTGGAATGCGGTGGGACGAACCCCTGCCAAGATTGAAGGCCAAGGCCGCCTCGCAGGGTCCCCCGGATGCTTTGCTGATCCAACTCGGGGAAAATGATTTAGCATATCGGAAATCGGTCGAATTGAAATGGACAATCTTTAAGGATCTTGATGAACTGTGTGCTGTATTCCCAAACACCACACCTCTATGGTCATCTTTGCTGTAAAGACGCTGTTGGCGCGATGGGCATTGTCCCATCGCTTTGAACAAGGCTAGGAGATTACTGGACAGTGCGGTTGTGCATCGGGTGATAACGCTGAAGGGTCAGGTTATCCAACACCCCGACATAAAGCGCTGCAAAGCGCACCTTTATCGCAATAATGGCGTGCATCTATCAAGCATGGGAAACAATATTTGGTTGGCAGACATAATTAAGGGCATTAGGAATTGGTTGCGGGTGTGAGGGTATTGGCGGCGAGCCCTTTAGGCTCGGTTGGCGGTTAGGCATTGGATAACATCAATAGAGGTAAAAAGGGGAGGTAGCGGCATCACCTGACCCTCATTGGAAGGGTATTCCGTTAAGGTTTCCGGGGGCGTGGCCCTGTCCGAAGCCTAGGGAGGTTAGGGCCTAAGGCACGCCCCAACGGTGATCACAGGGGCAGCTCAACTTGATAAGCATCAGTGGGGCTACCCTTGGTGGTTAACCCTTCACGGACCTCCAACACCCGGGCTGGGGTCAGATATAGTGGTTAGGATCCAATGCCTAAGCCAATACTGCTCAACATACGTAACCAATAAAGTTGTGGCCTTTACGCCCATTTAATTTGATACAATGTCTCACGTGTCATTATTCATCTGGGAGGGAGGGATATAGCCACGCAAATACTTACAAAAAGATAATAATGATATAATTTCCATGGCAGCACTTGAATGACTCTTGTATAAATTATATATTATTATAAAAAGATATATGGTACAAAATGTTATAGAAAAGTACAAGAAAATATAGTAAGAATAAAGTAAGAAATATAAGTACATTCAATGCTGTAAATGTAAAGTACTTCGGGAAAGGACAGGAAGTCGGCATTTATATCTATATGATTTATTTTAGTAGAATTTAGATTAACAAATTATATTAATATATCTTTGTCTAGTTTAATTATTATAAGAAAAGAGCATGTGCATTTATAAGTATAAACTAATATCTAATGGTGTAAATATTCAAAGTTGTACATGTATTGAAGACTATGTATGGATTTAACTTAACCAAAAAAATATTTTAAAAAAACAAAAACAAAAAAACACCAAAGGAGTTATGATTTGTGAAACCAGAGCCAGGATTCAAAGAACAGTCTGTCCAGTTCTGTGCATTAGCCCTTTTGAAACGGCCTCGGCCCTGTATACCTGAAGGAGCATTTCCACCCCCATCGTTCAGCCCAGACACTGAGGTCCAGCTCTGAGGGCCTTCTGGTGGTTCCCTCCCTGCGAGAAGTGAGGTTACAGGGAACCAGGCAGAGGGCCTTCTCGGTAGTGGTGCCTGCCCTGTGGAACGCCCTCCCATCAGATGTCAAGGAGATAAAAGAACTATCCGACTTTTAGAAGACATCTGAAGGCAGTCCTGTTTAGCGAAGTTTTTAATGTTTGAATTTTAATTCTGTTTTTAATGTTCTGTTGAAAGCCTCCCAGAGTGGCTGGGGAAACCCAGCCAGATGGGCGGGGTAGAAATAATAAATTATTATTGTTATATTATTATAGAAGCCGACTTTCAAAACAGTGAGACACATAGCACGGGACCTTCAGATCACAGAAATCCCATCAATAATTCTATTGGGATTTACCCCCAAAATCTCCTTGGTTCCTGCCCCAACTGCTTACCAATTCAGTTTCAAACTAACACTTGCTATAATAAATGTCATGTAGGCTGCAATAAGCCTTTGAATAATCACAAATGGTGATGGTGCAGCGGTTGCTTGTGGGCTTCTCATTGGTGGTCATCCCACGGACCTTCCTCTCATGGATAATAATAATAATAATAATAATAATAATAATAATTTATTTATACCCCGCCCATCTGTCTGGGTTTCCCCAGCCACTCAGGGCGGCTTCCAACAGAACATTAAAATGCAATAATCTATTAAACATTAAAAGCCTCCCTAAACAGGATCGACCACATAATGCATCTTCTGAACATCTTAAATGACAGACTGCCAGGTGTAGTAAAGCCAAACGACATTGCTTCTATAAAATATTTATATTATGATGGGTATTCGGTACGAGCAATGATTACTTTTTAAGACCAAAATCTTGCCAAACTAATCTACAGATTAAGACACCTATTCCTGAAGGAAATGATTATAATAACAAGATTTTTTGAAAATAGGTCACCAATGACTTTATTTTCTGATGCTAAGCTTGACAAACTAACGGTAAATGAGGAACAGGAAAAATTTAGGAAGGGAAACAGGTCCCAAAAGACCCTCCTTGATAATCACAAACAAGAGGTTTTAAAACCAATAAAGGGAAGTGCATCCTTACATGGTCTGTATCACCCAGGGAGTGAGCAGAAGAAAACATGCTAATAAGTCCATTCTGGTTATTGCCTTCCTTAGTACAAACTGAAATTTTAGAAAGACTGCTTTTCAGAAGAGGGAGATTATTGGACCCATCTGGAAGCTGGATAGACGAGGTATCAAAAAAGCACCGCATTCAAATGACCTGTCAAAAGGCAACCAATCAGCATTAGCTAACAGCGCCCTCTGAAGCAGAACACACTGGGACTTTCAGTGACTCTTTATTGCAGGCATGTCCAACAGGTCGATCGCCAGGAAGTTTCTGGTTGATCGCGGGTACCTTAGTGATCATCAGCCTAAAAGGAAAAAAAGCTCAACAACTCTTGTCTTTCTCATCCCCCAAAAACTCAGTAACCGTGGGCAATTGCAGGGAGCAGCTCCTTCCCTCTTGCTTGCAAAGAGCTGGTCACTCTGTGTGTGTGTGTGTGCGTGTGTGTGCGCGCGCGTGCTGCACAGGATGGTTCCGCCTCCCTCTTGCCAACAAAGAGCTGGCCACTCTGTGCGTGTGTGTGTGTGTGCTGCACCGGATGGTTCCACCTCCCTCATGCCGACAAAGAGCTGGCCACTCTGTGTGTGAGTTTGCGTGCATGCGTGCACGTAACAGGGATGCTTCCCTGTGCCTATCAGAGACCAGATGCTAGCCTGCACCCTGTTTCGTCAAATGGGAATGCAGGCTGAGATTTGGGCAGTGCCAGGGGGCGAATCTGAGGGCTGACCATGGGCTTCCCTGGATCTGCCCCTTGCCCATTTAAGCAGCCCACACCTGGGACACTCCCTCTTCCTTCCCTTGCCGGTTTCCAGTGTGGAGCTCTGTAGGTCTCCTGCATTGTGACTAAGAAGGTCTTAGACCTCGCCTGGGATCTCCTCCTTCCTCATTTGCCCACTTTTTGTATCCACGCTGCATCGTGCTGACAAGAGAGGAACAGGCATCTGTCCCAGTTTTTGCATTTGCCGGGCTTCGTCGTTGCAAGGGTGCTCGGGAAACTGAGTTCCCTTGGAAGGTGAGGTAGTTCCTTTGCGAGGGCTGAGGATCCTGGGAAACTGAGTTTTTCAGCTCAGGCAATGCTGGATTTTGGCATCAATGTTGACCCTTGTGGAAAGATAACTGCTTAGGTAGGAGAAGTGACAGACATTTTTGAACGTTACACCACTGAGTTGGATTTGTGGCGCTGCAGAGCGGTTATTTTGTACTTGTTGGTGCAGCACTTCAGGTTTTTTTGGATGTTGAGCGACAGGCCAAGCTTTTCGTAAGCTTCTGCGAATATATTTAGGGTGGTTTGGAGGTCATCCTCTGAGTGTGCACACACTACATTGTCATTAGCCTACTGAAGCTCTATGATGGAAGTTGCGGTAACCTTACTCTTTGCTTTCAGCCTGCTCAGATTGAAGAGCTTTCCATCTGTTCGATATATGATTTCTACTCCAGTGGGGAGTTTCCCTTCGACAAAGTGTAGGATCATGGCAATGAAAATAATTAATAGAGTTGGGGCAATAACACAACCCTGTTTAACACCTGATCCCACTGTGAATGGTTCACTTTGAGAGCCATTGTTATCTGCGATTGTTGCTGTCATATTATCATGGAGGAGCCGAATGATGTTCACTAATTTATCTGGGCAGCCAATTTTCAGAAGGACAGTCCACAGGGCATTACGATTTACAGTGTTGAAAGCCTTAGTCAGATCAATAAACGCCATATACAGGTGTTGGTTTTGCTCTCTGCATTTTTCTTGAAGCTGTCAAATGGTGAAAATCATGTCCACTGTCCCCCTAGAAGGCCGAAAACCATTTTGGGATTCAGGAAGGGTCACCTCGGATATTGTTAAGAGACGGTTTGCTAAGATCCTTGCAGGAATTGATAATTTTGGCATCCCTAAAGTCTGCTGGGATCGCTTCTCTTTCCCAGATTTTTTTGATGAGCTTGTGAAGTTGTTGTGTAAGTTCAATTCCACCCACTTTGAAGATTTAGGCAGGTATCCCATCAGTTCCACTGGCTTTGTTGTTTTTCATTTGGTTAATAGCTGTACATAACTCTCCCAGATTTGGAGATACTGCAAGCTCACCTCTAACTTGTTCTTGTGGAATTTGTGAGAGGACCTCAGCAGCTACGGGGGGGAGTTGTGGTTAAGGAAATGTTGGTAGTGTTATTTCCAGCGCAGTGCAATAGCTTCTTTATCTTTTAGAAGTGTGGTACCATCTGTTGAGCGTAGGGGGCATATGCCATGATTTATTGGCCCATAAATGGTCTTTGTGGCTTTAAAGAAACTCTGTGCATCATGAGTGTCGGCTATAGCACTCCCAGTCAAGACAAAGGAGTGTGATTGCTTGGCCAGGAGCACCAGGAACCTGTAAATATCCCTATTGTATCACTTGATGGGTGTATGGTGATGGGTGAGGGAGGTTGGGGGCAAAGTTGACAAAATGGCTTCCACCAGAGAACTCCTCCCTTTCTGTGATGTATGTATGATGTATCCGTGACGCATGTGTGATGTTACAGGTAGGTAGCCATGTTGGTCTGCCGTAGTCGAAACAAAATAAAAAAAATCCTTTCAGTAGCACCTTGTTGTTGTTCAGTTGTTCAGTCGTGTCCGACTCTTCGTGACCCCATGGACCAGAGCACGCCAGGCACGCCTATCCTTCACTGCCTCTCGCAGTTTGGCCAAAATCATGTTAGTAGCTTCAAGAACACTGTCCAACCATCTCATCCTCTGTCGTCCCCTTCTCCTTGTGCCCTCCATCTTTCCCAACATCAGGGTCTTTTCTAGGGAGTCTTCTCTTCTCATGAGGTGGCCAAAGTACTGGAGCCTCAACTTCAGGATCTGTCCTTCTAGTGAGCACTCAGGGCTGATTTCTTTGAGAATGGATAGGTTTGATCTTCTTGCAGTCCATGGGACTCTCAAGAGTCTCCTCCAGCACCATAATTCAAAAGCATCAATTCTTCGGCGATCAGCCTTCTTGATGGTCCAGCTCTCACTTCCGTACATTACTACTGGGAAAACCATAGCTTTAACTATACGGACCTTTGTCGGCAAGGTGATGTCTTTGCTTTTTAAGATGCTGTCTAGGTTTGTCATTGCTTTTCTCCCAAGAAGCAGGCGTCTTCGAATTTCGTGACTGCTGTCACCATCTGCAGTGATCATGGAACCCAAGAAAGTGAAATCTCTCACTGCCTCCATTTCTTCCCTTCTATTTGCCAGGAGGTGATGGGACCAGTGGCCATGATCTTAGTTTTTTTGATGTTGAGCTTCAGACCATATTTTGCGCTCTCCTCTCTCACCCTCATTAAAAGGTTCTTTAATTCCTCCTCACTTTCTGCCATCAAGGTAGTATCATCAGCATATCTGAGGTTGTTGATATTTTTTCCGGCAATCTTAATTCCGGTTTGGGATTCATCCAGTCCAGCCTTTCACATGATGAATTCTGCATATAAGTTAAATAAGCAGGGAGACAATATACAGCCTTGTCATACTCCTTTCCCAATTTTGAACCAATCAGTTGTTCCATATCCAGTTCTAACTGTAGCTTCTTGTCCCACATAGAGATTTCTCAGGAGACAAATGAGGTGATCCGGCACTCCCATTTCTTTAAGAACTTGCCATAGTTTGCTGTGGTCGACACACTCAAATGCTTTTGCGTAGTCAATGAAGCAGAAGTAATGTTTTTCTGGAACTCTCTAGCTTTCTCCATAATCCAGCGCATGTTTGCAATTTGGTCTCTGGTTCCTCTGCCCCTTCGAAATCCAGCTTGCACTTCTGGGAGTTCTCGGTCCACATACTGCTTAAGCCTGCCTTGTAGAATTTTAAGCATAACCTTGCTAGCGTGTGAAATGAGTGCAATTGTGCGGTAGTTGGAGCATTCTTTGGCACTGCCCTTCTTTGGGATTGGGATGTAGACTGATCTTCTCCAATCCTCTGGCCACTGCTGAGTTTTCCAAACTTGCTGGCATATTGAGTGTAGCACCTTAACAGCATCATCTTTTAAAATTTTAAATAGTTCAGCTGGAATATCATCACTTCCACTGGCCTTGTTGTTAGCAAGGCTTTCTAAGGCCCATTTGACTTCACTCTCCAGGATGTCTGGCTCAAGGTCAGCAACCACATTAGCTGGGGTGTATGAGACCTCCATATGTTTCTGGTATAATTCCTCTGTGTATTCTTGCCACCTCTTCTTGATGTCTTCTGCTTCTGTTAGGTCCTTTCCACTTTTGTCCTTAATTGTGGTAATCTTTGTACGAAATGTTCCTTTCATATCTCCAATTTTCTTGAACAAATCTCTGGTTTTTCCCATTCTGTTATTTTCCTCTATTTCTTTGCATTGCTCATTTAGAAAGGCCCTCTTGTCTCTCCTTGCTATTCTTTGGAAGTCTGCATTCAATTTCCTGTATCTTTCACAATCTCCCTCGCATTTTGCTTGCCTTCTCTCCCCCGCTATTTGTAAGGCCTCCTTGGACAGCCACTTTGCTTTCTTGCATTTCTTTTTCGTTGGGATGGTTTTTGTTGCTGCCTCCTGTATAATGTTACGAGCCTCCATCCACAGTTCTTTAGGCACTCTATCCACCAAATCTAAATCCTTAAACCTGTTCTTCACTTCAACTGTGTATTCATAAGGAATTTGATTTAGATTGTATCTTACTGGCCCAGTGGTTTTTCCTACTTTCTTCAGTTTAAGCTGGAATTTTGCTATAAGAAGCTGATGATCAGAGCCACAGTCAGCTGCAGGTCTTGTTTTTGCTGAGTGTATAGAGCTTCTCCATCTTTGGCTGCAGAGAATATAATCAATCTGATTTCGATGTTGCCCATCTGCTGATGTCCATGTGTAGAGTCGTCTCTTGTGTTGTTCGAAGAGTGTTTGTGATGACCAGCTTGTTCTCTTGACAGAACTCTATTAGCCTTTGCCCTGCTTCATTTTGAACTCCAAGGCCAAACTTGCCAGTTGTTCCTTTTATCTCTTGACTCCCTACTTTAGCATTCCAATCCCCTATAATGAGAAGAACATCCTTCTTTGGTGTCATTTCTATAAGGTGTTGTAAGTCTTCATAGAATTGATCAATTTCAGTTTCTTCAGCACTGGTAGTTGGTGCATAAACCTGGATTACTGTGATGTTAAAAGGTCTGCCTTGGATTCGTATCTAGATCATTCTATCATTTTTGAAATTGCATCCCAGTACAGCTTTCGCCACTCTTTTGTTGACTATGAGGGCCACTCCATTTCTTTTACGGGATTCCTGCCCACAGTAGTAGATATGATAGTCATCCGAACTGTAGTAGATATGATAGTCAGTAGCACCTTAGAGACCAACTAAGTTTGTTCTTGGTATGAGCTTTCGTGTGCATGCAGTATGTGTGATGTTTCACCAAGGGAAAATGGGAAACTTATAAAAGTTAGAGCATCCTTTATGGGAAAATGGGAAACTTATAAAAGTTAGAGCATCCTTTTGTTCAGGGCTTCTTCCTGCTTCTCCCATGTGGTAGGTGGAAGTCCTGTTGCAACAGTCTTTTTGGAACAAAGATCAAGCCTACTGGCTGCTGTTTTGCTCCTATATTCTTGGCTAGTGTCTTTGTTTGGTAATCCAAGGGGACCCCAGGAATTTCCTTTAACAAAAGTCAATGGAAATGAGAGATTTGTTCTGATGGAGGTTTAAAATAATTTGTAAAATTTGAAAAGTTAATTTTAAAAATGTTATAAAAAAAGACAGTGCTTATTTTAATCCACATGTAGTGGAAATGGCACTGTGGGTAGAGGGGAAGGACCACCACAGAAAAATATGATTGAGCAGAGTCTAATTTAATTCTTCAGTCCTTATCTACAGGACTGTTGAGACTCCACTCTAGAAAGCTTTAGCCAGCATTTCACATTTGGATTACCGTATATACTTGAGCATAAACCGACTTTTTCAGCCCATTTTTTGGGCTGAAAAAGTCGCCCTCGGTTTATGCTCAAGTGAGGCGGGCGGTGGGGAAGGAAAAGCGGAGAGAAAGAGCTTCTCTCCGCTTTCCTCTCCCTCCCCCCACCCCACCAGGAAATGTGCAGGGCGGGGGCGTCTTCTCCGATCCCATCCTGTGCGTTTGCAGCTGTCTGCGAGGTGGTGGGGAAGGAAAAGCGGAGAGAAAGAGTTTCTCTCCGCTTCCCTCCCCCCCACCCCACCGGGAAATGCGCAGGATGGAGATCTGAGACGCGTCTTCTCCGATCCCGTCCTGTGCGTTCCAGACACAAGCTGGAAGGGTAAAGACGCCTCTGCCTCCACCCACCAGCAGAAAGGCACAAAATGGAGGATCGGAGAAGCACTGCACAATGCTTCCCCCTCTGTCAGTTGGGGGGAGGGGGAGAGAAGTGGAGAGAAGCTCTTTCCTGCAAAAGGCACAGGACGGGATCAGAGAAGCTGGGGGCACTGGCTTGCCAAGGGTTAAAAAGGATTGAGTGGGATTCCTAGAGAGGTCAGGAAATACCAAGCCCACCTACAAAAGGAGGGGGGCCTTTGTCTCTCTCTTCTGCACGTGCTGCATCCCTGGCGCTGGACCTTTGTCTCTCTTTTCTACACGTGCTGCATCCCTGGCACCTCCTGAATCCAGTGAGTCTCTGCTCATCTTGCAAAGGGTCCATTGGGGAGAAGAGGGGGTCCCTGGGATGAAGGGGAGGGTGCAGGGAGGACCCCCAAGTCAAGGAACAGAGCCTCTTGCCCCCCTCCTCTCTGCAAAGCCCAGGAGGAGGCAAGGTCACAGGAGCTCTGCAACTCTTATATTCCTTTGGATCCATTCACCGCTTGGCTGTTTGGGAAGGGAGGGGTCTTTGGGGAGTGAAGAAAAGGGCCTGAAAATAAACCCCCTCAGACACAGGAATCAGTCCCATTTATTGATAGAGGTTGTAGGGGGATGGAAATATTGGACATAAAACACACCAAAGAAATAAAAAGGAAAGCCTAACTGTTGGAAGAGGGGAGGGGGCAAATAAAAGAAAGCGCTTATTCCTGTGGTGCAGTCAAGCCTATGGAACTCCTTGCCCCAGGAAGCAAGGCTGGGACCAGTGCAGGGAGTAGGAGAGGCTCTGCTCAGCTTCAGTTGCGAGGGCTGAACTCTTGTCTCCCCAGCGATGCTGCTGAATCTCAGTTGCTGGAAGGAAGTGCAGAAGGAGCGAGGGGCTTTTGGGCCCCAGTCCTGCTGATGTTCTGATATTTGGGGTGCCAAGTGTGAGCCCCTGAAGCTCTGTTTGGGGATACAGATGAGGAGGAATCCAGTTTTGAAGGATTTTAACTCTTGTGATTTACCGTAGCTTGGTTGCTGATTGAGCTAAAGTTTTTGCTTACTGTTTTTCTTTGAAATAAATATTCAAAAACATTTAACCTACTGATGCCTCAATTAATGTAATTTTATTTATTTTTATTTTTGAAATTTACCAGTAGTTGCTGCATTTCCCACCCTCGGCTTATGCTAAAGTCAATAAGTTTTCCCAGTTTTTTGTGGTCAAATTAGGTGCCTCGGCTTATATTTGCGTCGGCTTATACTCGCGTATATACGGTATTCCATTTAATGTCGTGACCTGCAACTCAAGCAAAATCAGAACAGAAGCATTGGTAGCTTTGCTTACATATCATGGGGAGGGGGATAATTTGACCAAGGGGAGAGAATCATTTTTCTTTGAAGTTACAAAAGTAGATAGCCCTTTATAAAACTAGTTTCAGACAGACATATAGCTCTCAGCCACCAAGCACAAAGATTGATGGTTGCCACTAGTGATGTGAGGTGAGAATATTGTCCGGAGAATATTCTCTGCTAGAAAATACTCCAGAGAATATTCTCCACAAACTGTAAATTCTAATGTAAGAACCAGTTTTACAACCCATATTTAAAAAATCTAGTAAATAATAAGTCAAGCTGTGATATTGCTAGTGTAAGTAACGAATAATGTTTTTTTTTATCCAGTTACACTACTGGGCATTATGTCATTCACTATTGGCAGTTCTGAAATGCGAGCTACAGAAAACAAATTAAATGCTATACATTTAATTTGATGAACATTTGAATTCTTATGTATTTCAACTATATGTAATAACCTTTTTCTATTTTGGTGTGACCTTATTCTTAGCAATTCTTTTTCCCCCCAAAGAATTTTATTGGTTTTCCACATTAAACAAACAAATACAACTAAAAACAACATATAATGACAATCATTCAAAAAAGAAAAAAGAAAAGCACAAACAACATCAACAAAATATGAAAAAACCAGATACAAACCTTACAAACTGGAACACAGCAACCGTTAATTAAAATCTTGTTCCAAATCTTATTTGAGGGACTTCCCCCGTTCTCTCTCCTACGTTCAGTTCTAATTTACTTTTCTAGTTATTCTAACAATTACATTCACCATTATTCTTCTTTATCTTAACCTCATATCTCATTTAAATTCTAAATCATAATAAAAATACCACTTCATATTACGAATCTTAATTTCTTATATCCTTTTCTTTTCTAAGTTCCATAAAACTGCTGCTTATTGCTTCTAATCCAAACCTTATAAAATCTTAAACCAATACTGTATCATAAAAAACCTAAGTATTTCTTCTCTAGTCCAAATCCATTTTTACTCTCTGATGTCGGGGGTACCGTGGCAAGCCTTCCTAATACTCACATACATTCTTTCACCCTACCCCCCTTCTTACCATTTTCTCTCCTCCCATCACAATCCCCCACGAGGCCTCCCCACCACCTTTTCCCAAACCATTGTCCAGAATGTCTTCTTTTCCTTGATGTCCAAGAACGAAAGCCATGTCCCAAAGTATCTTTGCTGAACTCTTCCAGGGAAATGATTCTTCATCACCATGCATCTCCACTTCAATCTCCAAATCCAATTGCTGTTGTGATTTCCAAAATTGTTGTTCCAGTATTTCTGGGCTCCCACCCCAGAAAACCGTTATAACGCCACAAAAGTCATTCCTGGACCTCTCACATCTACAGGAATGTTCCTCTTCCCTTTGGAGTTGCATCTTCTCTACTTCAAATAAGTTCCCAGAAGTTTGCTCTTTAGTTATTTCTTTAAGTTCTTTAAGTTCCTTGGTCAAGTCCTTAAAAGCAGTGACATTCTGCTGCAAAAGTTCTAATTTCAGAAGAATTTTCCTTTGTCCAAAAGTCATTGCTGAATCTGGAGGCATCGTGGAAACGAAACCAAAGGGGGGCAGATGCAGGCAGGAAATAACAAGAATCAGTACTTTTCCATCTTCAAAAGCATTACAGCCGCCATTTCCCCCTGATCAGAGTGCAAAAATTTCTTCCTTTTATAATGCACAGTCACACAGAAAAAATACTTCAAAATTCCCAGTTCTATCCCTAAACAGGGGTTTCTTAATAGATCCACAAAGTCAACAAATACCTTGTATCAGCCGAAAGTAGCAACAGCCAGAGCCAGTGTTACTGTTCTTTCGTCGCAAGGGAGAGAAGCAGACTTCCTTTTTAGAACTTCTCCCCTAAAGCCAACCAAGCCAATTTATAGATCCAATTAAGCCCGTACTTACAGCTTACGGGTTTCTTCTTAATTTAAACCAAATAAGGAAGAACGGGGCGCTCAAATGCCAGCGGTGGCCGCCACTAAGTTTTCCCGGTTGGGGACAGCCTCCTCAGCCCCGCGCCGTTACCCATTCACCCGAGCCTCCCTTTTACCGGAGCCCGCAGCGCGGTTGCGGGTCTCCTGGCCCCCGGGAAAACCGGAGCTGTCTCGGAAAGAAGACAGCTCCCAGCCGCCGGCAATGGCACCTTCGCCGGAAGTCCCATTCTTAGCAATTCTATACCCTTGGCAATACAGTGTGATTTTTTTTTTAACAGAAAGTAGCTTTAATGCTTTATACACTGAAAGTACCTAGGCCTATACAATTATGTGTAATAGCATGTGAAGTGGCCTTGATGTAAACAATTGACGTTTCTATATTTTTATTTAGTGCCAGTAACTGGTTTTTGCAGTGCCATTCAGTGGAGGCCTTGAAGTTTTACAGCCACTCCGAGTCGACACCATTATTTTGCTTAAAGTTAAAAAAAGTCACACTGCCATTCATTAGCTGAGATAATAATGGCAGGGAGTACAAACAGGCAGAGATAAAGATGAAAGGATGGTTAGGGTGAAGGTGGCCACAAAATATGAGGCTTCCTTCTTCAGTTAACGCTGAAGGCCCCGGCACTCCCCTGGCTCGTATCCAAGTGAAAATCAACAGTTTATAGCAACTTCCTTAGATCTTGATTCCTTTAAGACACTTAGGATAAAACCGGATGGTTTAAGCTAAAAACTAAGCTAAAAAAGTTAAAAAATAAAACAATATAAAACAGTAAAAATCAAGGAAAAACAAACCAGGGAGGTACGGCAATCAGAGAGAGATGTTACTCCCTCGGTACAAGGTGCCATTTACCAGAGAATGACATACCGAAATATATTATCATATAATGATAATATAATTAATGTTAATGGCTTCTTTTTTATAAGTATGCATATAGTTTTGTTTTAGTCACCATAACAGTTATTAAGTGTTAGAGCTATCAGAAGCACAAGATAGCCTATTACTGAATTTACTTGTATCAAACCTTAACATGCCAATTTTCAATTTCAAGTTTGGAACAAAAAAAAATCAAAGAAAGTGAATTCACTGCATTGCTCCATTGAATAAAAGTATCTGTACAGTTTTTGGTTGCCATCTGAACAAGTTTACCCATGAATAAAATCATATCATTTTCAATGCATGAAAATGAATATTCTTCTATTTTAAATGAAAATTCTCTAATATTCTCATTAAACATCACTAGTTGCCACTATCTCAAATCATTAGCAAAAATTACTGCAATGCTCATTGGCAGCAAACAACTAAACTTTGGCAAACAATGGAGCAGGTAAGCTAAATAGTTCCCTTCCTCTACCTGTCTAATTCCCTCCAAGGGCCCCACCACCACTTACCTGAAAACAGAAACAGTCAAATCTTTACCTACCTTAAAATACAGGAAAAAAGGACATTCCTTAAGTGATTTATTTACGTTTTCAAGCACAATTCAAAGTGTTGGTGCTGACCTTTAAAGCCCTAAATGGCCTCGGTCCAGTATACCTGAAGGAGCGTTCTCCACCCCCATTGTTCAGTCCAGACACTGAGGTCCAGCGCTGAGGGCCTTCTGGTGGGTCCCTCGCTGTGAGAAGCGAAGTTACAGGGAACCAGGCAGAGGGCCTTCTCGGTAGTGGCACCTGCCCTGTGGAACGCCCTCCCACCAGATGTCAAAGGAAAAAACAACTACCAGACTTTTAGAAGACACCTGAAGGCAGCAGCCCTGTTTAGGGAAGCTTTTAATATCTGAAGGACTATTGTATTTTAATCTTTTGTTGGAACCCACCCAGAGTGGCTGGGGAAACCCAGCCAGATGGGCGGGGTATAAATAATAAATTGTTGTTGTTGTTGTTGCTGCTGCTGCTGCTGCTGTTACATACCAGAGCAACACACACACACACAAATCACCATCAATGCACTTCTAATTTCAAACGTTTTGTCATTACTACCTGTTGGCTGAGTTTTTTAAGGTAAGCGATAACACTGTAACTAAGTCCACAATCTAAATTTTCTGGTATCAGATTTGGAGCTCCCATCATCCTTAGTGCTTTCTTTAATGGCTATAAGGAAAACAAAATAAATAAGAATAAGAATATCAGATCTTTGCTTTTTTATAAAAATATGGTCTTTTAAAAAAGGTTCTCGCTATTAAGTGTTATATAAAGCTAAGGCAGAGTTGGAAGGTGGGTTTCGGATGGCTCACAGTGGGCATTGGATCACATAGCCACATGGTATTGTGCAGTATGGCACCACCTGCTAATTTCACACAGATGCTACAGACCCTGATTGCTGGGATGATGCAAGTCCATATTGTGGCATCTTGCCCAAGCTATGCAGGTGATTTATGTCACTGCCACCCTGCCATCTAGCTTCCTCCTCAGCCCAATTTCTTCTGTTAAATGTGGTTTATCCATGGATCACTGGGCAGTTTACAATATAAAAAACACAAAAATCTGCATCATAACAACAAACACAAACAATAACTCTGCCACACATCTTAAGAGGCCATAGATTGTTTGTAGATTCAGGTAGGTAGCTGTGTTGGTCTGACGCAGTAGAAATATAGAGACCAACTAAGTTTGTTCTTGGTATATATGGAGAGAAAGTGCCTATCATAGAACAATCATGGGATGGGTCACAGGATGGTATAGCAAATACCTAAAGCCTGTCAATAAAACAAAGTGATTTTACAAAAGTTTAGTCATATAATCAAATCTCCTTTTGTAAACTTGAAACAGAATGTCATGCAGGCCAGCTGCCTTTTTGTGATATGTTAACTGGTGGTACTGTGTCAAGATATCAGCTGTTCAGAAAGGATTAAGGATAATTTTATTATCTGAAGAAGTGTGCATGCACACGAAAGCTCATACCAAGAACAAACTTAGTTGGTCTCTAAGGTGCTACTACTAGACAATATAAAGCCTACTCTTGTGTTGCCACCCTCTGGACTTCTTGTAGAGGACATGAAGAAGGGTCTCAGATGATGATTGCAGGGTCCAGGACAGTTCATATAAGAAGAAGTAGCCCTGGAGGTATTGTGGTCCTGAGCCATTTAAGGTTTTATAGGTCAAAACCAGCTCTTTGAATTGGGCCCAGAAACTAATTGGCAGCCAGTGCAGCCAAGTCAGAATTGGGGTTATCTGCTCAAACAGTCTTTCCCTGGAGAGCAACCTTGCCAATGATTCTGCACCAGCTGAAGTTTCCGAACTGTCTTCAGGGACAGTAATCTAACCCTGTCCAGAAAGAGGTGCAGCTGGGCCACCAGCCACCTGCAGAAGCTGATGGAAGGCCACCTGAACCTCAAGCGACAGCAATGGATCCAGAAGTACGGCGCACCCGCTCCTTCAGAGGGAGTGTAACCCCATCAAGAGCTGGCTACCTCCCATCCAGCCAGTCTAGGAAACTACCCACTAACACAGTGCTTCAGTCTTATCTGCACTGAGCTTCAATTTTTTTGGCTATCATTACCAAGGCAAGACAACGGTCAAGCACATCCACTGCACAGCTGTCAACTTTTCCCTTTTTTAAAGGGAAATTCCCTTATTCCTAATAGGATTCCTCGCAAGAAAAGGGAAAAGTTGACAGCTATGATCCACTGCCATACATGCAGGTTTAAAAGAGAAGTAGAGCTGTGCATCATCAGCATATTGCTGACAACATACCGTATTGACCTGAATATAAGTCACACCCGCAAATAAGCTGCACCTTTAAAATTTGGCGGCTTGGGGGAGGCTTGGGAGCCGTGGATGGGATGGGCGCCATTGCCCTGGGCTGCTTTCTGGGGGGGAGCAGCGTCGCTTTGCCAGCAGCCTTCCCCCCTTCCCTCAGCTGGTGTAGGGGAGGCTTAGGAGAGCAGGCGGGCTGCACACCGTTGCCCTGTGCTCCTGAGCTGCTCTCTGGGGGGTGGGAGCCACGGCGCTTTGCCGGCGGCCTCCCCCCCCCCCGCTTCGTTCCAATGGCTTGGGGGAGGCTTGGGAGCGGCCGGCGGGCAGCGCTCCGTTGCCCCAAGCTCATAGGCTGCTTCTGGGGAGGGGGGAGCCAAGCCACTTTGATGGTGGCGTAAGGTCGTGAATATAAGCCACACTTTAACTTTTCACTATCGGAATTTGGGGGGGAAAGTGCAGCTTATATTTGGGCCAATATGGTACTCAAAATCTCTGGATGAATCCACTCAACGGTTTCATGTAGATGATGAACAGCATGGGGAATAAAAAAAGAACATTTAAGGAAGGACCAGTAAGTCATTCCATGTTGCAAAGCTTTTGAATCCTGGCTTGTGAACAGTCAACAGCATAAAACACAAGACCCATCAAACTGACGAGAGGTACATACCATCAAGTAGTAGGGAGGCATGGTTTTTAAGTAGTTATCCAAAGATTGCCGCCACTTCAAATTTGGCTTAAGTTTGTGAACCTTAAATAAATCATCTGCAAAGGAGAAAAAATACAAGTCACAAATGTACACAACAGTGCAAATATCCCAGCATCATGCTCCATAGGATTGTCCCTTAAAGATCCAGAGAGTACTAATACTCCCAAGGACAGGGCTCTCTCCTCCTTATGTTGTATATTCAACTTTTACACACCCCAAGTCAGGCTAGATCTTAGCAGAGTAACAATCACAACTTTTAATGATGAGAAGCAGCACCGTTTAGTCTGAAGTCTTCTGAAGTCCTAAACACCTTGGATTCTGCTGATCTTAGATACTGTGCGTGTTTAAGTTATGGTACTAAATATTGAGTGGTGTAATGGTTAGAGGGCTGGACTAGGATCTGGGAGAGCAGGGTTTGAATTCCCCCTCAGCTATGAAGCTCACTGGGTGACCTTGTGCCAGTCACCATCTCTTAGCCTAACCTACCTCACAGGGTTGTTGTGAGGATGAAATGGGGAGGAGAACCATGCAATGTAATAAATAAAAAGAATAATAATAAAATAATATATGAGAAGCTATTCAACAGTCAAACTATTCCCAATAGAAGCTGGACCCAAAACTAGACTGGTGACTGGGAGTGGCCCCTGGGAGCCTATAACACTGGTCCTGAAAGAACTGCATTGGATCCCAGTACGTTTCCAAGCACAATTCAAAGTGTTGGTGCTGGACTTCCGGCTGCGGACGCCATTATGGGTGGTCGTGGGTTGCTTCGGCTGCGAAGCACCCAGTTCATTCCGGGGGTTAGGAGCCCTGCAGCCGCATAGCGGGGCTCCGGTTGGGGAGCGGGAAGAGCGTCCCGCTCCCTGGGCTCCCCGGCTGTGCCCGTGGTGGCTCCGAACCCTTCCCCCGCACCCCCTGTAAAGGGGGAGTGGGGGTGAAGGGACGACGGAGCCGGGCTTCAGGGGACATGCCCCAACCGGGATGGAATTGCGGCGGCTAAGCCTGTGATGAGCGTCTAAGTTCTACCTGTCATTAAGGAGCTGATAAGAACCCAGAAGCTGTGAGTAATTGATTGACTCTTTGTTTTCCTGGAATGCTCTGGGGGAAAGAAGAAAGGCAGCCCGCCTCCCTCCCTTCGGCTGGTGAAAGAAATTAACTCTTTAAGTGACTGCTGCCACAACAATCAATAGAAAGTATTTGGAATTTGAAAACTGAGTCTGTTGAGATCTCCCTTCGGGGGTTAACTGGGGGAAAAATATCTCCGCTTGAAGTTTTGGTCTTTATACTCCTGCTTCGGAGAAATGGCGGCGACCTGGTGTGTCGCAGGAAAAATTTGAAACAAAGGAAGGAAGAGACAGGAACTGAAATCTGACACTCACCCTCTCTCTTAAAATGCTGGACTTCGCGCTCATATTGGCATCGAACTCATATTTAAAGGATGAGGAAAAGCTCACTATTTTGCAGATGGAACTGCTTGATCGGAAACTACAAGTCTTGAGTGGAATTATTCACAAAAAAGATCTACTTTCCACAGAGGAGGCTTTTCAAAAGTTCTACACAATGGAATCATGCCTTGGCAAAGAGCTGGGAGGGGCGGTTGAAAGATGGTCTGAGATGGCTGGGCAAATCCGGGAAGAACAGCTGGAAATGGGAAAACTTACAATATCCAGACCCCGAGGTGGCAGCTCGGGGGTAAGGGACATGGAATTAGAATTTTTACAAGAAGAAGAAGCAAAAGAAACGGAGGAGCCCAGAATGCAGATGAGAAACGCCTTGAGGCTCGATGCGGGGTTTGCTGTGGATGCAGCCTGGATCTGTGGACACTTGGAGGAAGACAATGGGAGATTTGGCGCTGGAGAAAGACAGGAAAAGACAATGGACAGAGGAGGAGTGGGTTGAAGAATTAAGTGTATAATCTAAATGGTCTGCCATGGTATCCGAAGTCGGAGTGTGAAGTCTGTTAATGATAAGTTTATTTTAAATAAGTAAGGAGATATTGAATTTTAAGTTAAAAGCAGCATGATAAAGGACAGAAGAAATAAGTTTAGCTATAAGAATATTTGGTTACGATTTAAGGTATAATGCAAAGATTGAGATAAGTATGTTTTCTTTATTTTTTAAGTAAAGTTAATTTTTTACAGAGAAAAGTTGTTAAGGAAATAGTATATTGAATTAAAACCGAAGGTGAAAAGGCGGGGGAAGTCAAGCGTCAAGATTCAGAACTAGAATTTTTTTTTTTGTAAGGTTATAATTAAGAAGAAGAATCCTGACTTTATGTGTATTTGTAGTTGTTTTTGTATTTGTAGGTGTGGGGTTGGGTTTGTGTTATATTATGAAAATGTTAATAAATTCTGTTTAAAAAACAAAACAAAAAAACAAAGTGTTGGTGCTGACCTTTAAAGCCCTAAACAGCCTCAGCCCAGACCTTTCTTCTACAATCTGTTGTTGGATTAAAGAATTTCTGAGGGATCGCACACAAATAGTGAGGATTGGCCCTGTTACATCTACCTCCCTGAAGCTCAGCACTGGCACCCCACAGGGATGTGTGCTGAGTCCCTACCTGTACTCTTTGTATACATATGACTGTATTTCATCCGATCCATCCACTGTAATTATTAAGTTTGCAGATGATACCACCATAATGGGTCTAATTACAGGGGGAGATGAATCAGCGTATAGGGAGGAGGTTCAAAAAGTCTCGACCTGGTGCCTAGAGAACAACTTGCACCTAAATATCAGTAATTCAAAGGAGATGGTGTTGGACTTTCAGAGGAAGAGAGGGAGACTAGCCCCATTGTATATCGGGGGGGGGGGCTGTGTGGAGAGAGTCGCTTTCTTCAAATTCCTGGGAGTTTACCTTAGTGAAGACCTCACTTGGAAAATCAATACAACCCAGGTGGTTAGGAAGGCCCAGCAGAGACTCCATTTTCTTAGGGTCTTGCATAAGAACAATGTCAAACAAAAATTGATGATCTCTTTCTACCGGTCCATAATAGAAAGTGTCCATTCATACTGTATTACAGTGTGGTAGGCTGGTTTGACAGCCACGGACAGGAAGTCCCTACAGAGGGTGGTGAATACAGCACATGATATCATGGGCTGTCCCCTGAGTTCACTAGATGACATCTCAGGAGACCACTGCCTCAGGAGAGCAAGGAAAATTCTCAGGGATGACTCACACCCCGGCCAGCACCTCTTTAATCTCCTACCTTTGGGCAGGAGATATAGAAGTATAGTCAGCCGCACCAACAGGTTAAAGAACAGTTTTTATCCGTGGGCTTTTGGGCTGCTGAATGGGGGGGGGGGGAAATAGTGTTGCAATTGACTTCTGACAAGCACACAGATTGCGAACAAGACTGAGTGTATGGGTGTGGGGGGGGGAGCTTGTTTAATTTCACTGCACACAGGTGGTGTAGTGACAATAAAGGTTTATTATTATTTATTATTATTATTATTTATTATTATACCTGAAGGAGCGTCTCTACCCCCATTGTTCTGCCCAGACACTGAAGTCTAGCTCTGAGGGCCTTCTGGCGGTTCCTTCACTGTGAGAAGTGAGGTTACAAGGAACCAGGCAGAGGGCCTTCTCGGTGGTGGCGACCGCCCTGTGGAACACCTTCCCTTCAGATTTCAAACAGATAAGCAATTATGTGACTTTAAAAAGACATCTGAAGGCAGCACTATTCAGGGGAAATGGCTGGCATTGTGTTTTACTTTTTTGTTGGGAGCCACCCAGAATGGCTGGGGCAACCCAGGCAGATGGGTGGGGTATAAATAACAACAACAGGGACACAGCTTGGGTGGGCACACACCATTTTCTCTGTAACACTCAGACCCAGATGAGACAGTTTATTCATGATTTTTTTTTCTTCAGTGACAGAGTGAATCATGACAGCTATATACAGTGGGAGGGGTGTTTCTCTCTCTGAAACTTGCCACATCCTGAAAGAGGGAAAAGAATGGAGGATCTACAATCATTGTTTTTAACGTTAAGGAATGGGTAAGGAATGGTTTTGATAACTATATGGCCACATGGTGTTCTACTTTTAACGTTCATAATGTGTTATTATAATGTGACACCAGAGGGCATTGCAGAGCAGTAGGGAAATAGCATTTTGCTGGAGGTAAGAAACGTTTACAGGTCTGCCCTGAGGTGTTTTAAAATGATATATCTAATATTGCTCTAATAATGTTAAACAGGTCAGTGTAGATCTAGTGTAGGTGAGCAGCATAAAAAATGCACTGGAAGCAGGTGGCTCTCCTCCTTTACTGCAGAGAAAATAGGATGTGTGTAAAAATCCTCTCCTCCCAATGTAGCAGTTTGCAACAATCTTTCTCATCCTTGGGTCCCTAGCTGTTGTTGGATTGCAACTCCCATCATCCCTAGCTAGCAGGACCAGTGGTCAGGGATGATGGGAGTTGCAGTCCAACAACAGCTGGGGACCCAAGGTTGAGAAAGCCTGCTCTAGACTCTCCAGTCTTCCAACCCATTTAAGAAAATGGCTGGCAAGTAAACAGCAGACAAGACAAGACAGAGATAGTTCCTTTTCTAGTTGGTTGCGCTGCAGTGGCTCTGCATCACTCACCTAGCAGAGGGAGGAGGACAGGGTAGTTGTAAGGCATCACAAAGAGATTGACACATGTTAGAGTGGTGCTGGCCTTCAAATACCCAAACGGATGGCCCAGTTCACTGTACTTCCCACTGCTGCTCACAAATACCTAGAAAAGACAAGGGAAGAGACAAGGTTTATTATACACAAGGGGCTACTGGGTTTCAGATAAACCACACATTTTTGAACTCCAGTGGGAACATTTTTTTAAAAAAGTGGTGCATGTTTTTGAGAGATAGCGACATTGCCCAATTATTCGCATCCTTGTCTTGAAAGCACAGGGGAGAAGTCTTGCACAGTTTACTGGTGTTTGGCCCATTTAGTGTACTACAAGATACAGAAACAGCAGTTTCATGACAGCTTTCTAATCAGAGTTAATCCAAGCATCCTAAAATCATTCCATTTATAATAAAATTATCCTTAATCCTTTATGTACAGCTGATATCTTGGCACAGTACCACCAGTTAACATATCATGAAAAGTCAGCTGGCCTGAATGACATTCTGATTAAAGTTTACAAAAAGGAGATGTGATTATCTGACTGAACTTTTGTAAAATTGACAGGCTTTAGGTATTTGCTATACCATGCAGTGACCCACCCCGTGATTGTTCTATGACAGGTGCGCGCTCTTTCTCTCTCTCTCTATATATATATAATTGCTGAATATATCCAAACAATACCCCGTGATCACTTAAATCAGTTCATTACTATTCACACATTATGAATAGTGTGTGGTATCTGAAGAAGTGTGCATGCACACGAAAGCTCATACCAAGAACAAACTTAGTTGGTCTCTAAGGTGCTACTGGAAGGAATTATTATTATTATTATTGTTGTTGTTGTTGTTTGTTTTGACTACGGCAGACCAACACGGCTACCTACCTGTAACCACACGTTATGAATCATCCTTACATGGAGCAGATTAAGCACATGATGGCTCTGAGACAGCTCTACATTAAGTAACACCACAAGCCTCACAACAAAACCCAATCCCAGCCAATGGAATACCAGAGCCAGCATGGGGAACCTTTGGCCCTTCAGCTGCCGCTGAACAGCTAGAGGGCCAAATGATCCCCACCTCTGTACTAGAGACGGCATCAAGGCTTCTTCTCATCCAAAATTTAAGTGCTTAGGCAGGCCCTTTTAGTCTTCTCTGATACTGGAGTAGATAAGGAACTGTTGCAGTTTTGAGTGCCATTGGCTCCCTATAACATTGTATGGACTGAGGCTCCTTGAGGCCCTGCTTCTTGTCTAGATGGTGGGGTATACAATTTTAAAAGCAGAAAATTTTAACTGCCTGAAGCACATGGCTACCCCATCCCTGCATGTTGTTCTAGATGGAAGACAACAGATTACCCAACTGCCAGCATTTGGGACAAAGGCAATGGGATGAAGTTCAAATCAAATAGCCATAGTTTCTTGATAAGAACTGGAGAGTTGGGGAGGGAGAGGGTACACTACATTCCAGAACAATCCAGGTGTTGAGAGGATGTAGAAGCAGCCCCAATTTAATTGTATTTGGATTTTTTAGAGAAGTTATGGGGCTTTGGAAATCTTTCTGGATTCAAAGGTGGGACAGATATAAATTAAAGCTGTATCACCACTTCACTGACTGAAGATAAATACATGGCTAGAATTGAAGGAAAAACAGTGATGACCAAAACTCAGCTCTGCTGAGCGACACATCTATAAATGGGTACGAAGCCCAACTGTAAGTCAATAGCAAACAACCTGTTAAATAAATTGTAAAGAACTGCGTAGCACCCTTTGTTTTTTATCCCTGATTTTAAAGTATCGGGATGCAATTTAAACAAAAATAAGGTAAGGCTTAAATAATATGAAACTTGTTTTGACACTAAATTATTTGTTAACATATCACACAAGTATTATAAATAATAGCATCTCTAAAATGGTGCAAACATCGCCACTGAAGTACTGCAAGTGATTTAACAACTCTGCAAATTCAGTCATGGCATAAAAACATGTGCAGCTGCTACCTTATGGCTGGGACTGAAAAAAGTCTCAGGAAGAGAAAGTTATTTTGTACCTCTGCTAAATTTGACTGGACACGCCAAGGTTCAAACCTTGTGTCTTTTGCATGCAAAGGATGTGCTCTGCTACTGAGCGATGGTCCCACTGCTAAAGTAAAATAGACTTGTTGAAGGCTGAGAAAATCTTAACTTGCTTCTGCCATCTCCAAGCTCAGCATTCTCTCTACTTTCCCCCTGTTGGTACAGTGGTACCTCGCAAGACGAATGCCTAGCAAAACGAAAAACCCGCTAGACGAAAGGGTTTTGCGATTTTTTAGGTGACTCGCAAAACGAATTTTTCTATGGCCGTGACTCGCAAAACGAAGCATTCGTCTTGCGCGGTACCACTGTTAGAAGAAGCCGGAACCTGCTGCTGCAAGGAGAGCGGCAGCGGAGGCGGGAACCGGAAGCAGCAGCTTGCCTCCTCCCACCGCCGAAGCTCACAAGTGCCAAGGTGCAGCAGCCGAGCCTGCCCTCGGCTCCCCGCAAACCCCAGAACACTCACCGCTCCGGGAGGGAGGAGGTAGGTACGGCGCCATTTTAGCCTCGGCTTCTCCCTTACTGCGGCCCCTGCTCCCCACACCCAGCTTTCTCCTGCTGCCACTGCTCACTCACCGCTCTCGCCGCCCTTCTTGGCTGTGGCTTGGGGAGAGCGAGCGGCGAGCGAGGGAAGACCCAACTGCCTCTCCTTCTCCGTCGCCGCTGCCTCCTTTGTTTCCCACCATGGCTGAGGCTCCTCAGCCCATGGAGACTCCGGCCAGGGCCGCTTCTCCGCCCCGCTGCGGGCGGGTGGCCGCGGCCCTTTGCACCTCGGCGCCCAGAGACCTGCTCAGCCTGCTGGAGGCTGGCGGCGGCGGAGAGGGCTTCGAGGCCCTCCCCGCTCCTCTCCCCGCTGCCGATCGTGCTCCCCGCTTGCTCTCCTGGCTCCCCTCGCTGCCGATCGTGCTCCCCGCTTGCTCTCCTTGCTCTCCCCGCTGCCGATCGTGCTCCCCGCTTGCTCTCCTGGCTCCCCCCGCTGCCGATCGTGCTCCCCACTTGCTCTCCTTGCTCTCCCCGCTGCCGATCGTGCTCCCCGCTTGCTCTCCTTGCTCTCCCTGCTGCCGATCGTGCTCCCCGCTTGCTTTCCTGGCTCCCCCCGCTGAGGATCGTGCTCCCCGCTTACTGATCGCCGTTCGCCCTCCCCACTCCTCTCCCCACTTGTCGCTCGCCCTCCCCGCTTGCTATCCCTGCTTACCGATCGCCGTTCGCCCTCCCCACTCCTCTCCCCGCTTGCCGCTCGCCCTCCCCACTTGCTCTCCCCGCTCACCGATCGCTCTCCCCGATAGCCTATTGCCCTCCTCGCTTGCTCTCCCCGCTCGCCGGCAGGAGGCTCTGGCTGGGCCCAGCCAGGCCCAACCCCTCCCTGGTGCTGCCGGCAACAAGCCTGGACTTTTTCCCCATAGGAACGCATTGATTAAATTTCAATGCATTCCTATGGGAAACCGTGCCTCGCAAGACGAAATTTCCGCAAGACGAAAAGACTTGCGGAACGAATTAATCTCGTCTTGCGAGGCACCACTGTATATGTGAAACTGAAACTAGTAGTCGATCCTTATCTGCACTGTTTTCTGGAAACTAGAAGCAGGTGGCTTCAAGGTCAGAAACTTGAGTTAATGTTCATGCGCAATGTTTTTTTAGGCCTGGATAAGAGACTGAAAGAACTGAGCTTTGTTCCTTTCTCTCTCTGCTCTTCTTCCTGCTGGGAGACAACCATCTTCTGACGCACCAGACCATCCTAGCAGCATGCTAGTGACTGATTTATGGGTTAATGATGTACAGAACCATTAAGTTGTAAACTGGCAATAAACCTTACTGCCTGGGCCGTGGGCTTTTATTGCATCGGTGATTGTCTGCAAAGCATGTGGAAATGTGGACACCTTTGTGAGTTGGAAAATATACCCACTAATATCCAACACCCCCTTCAATTATCTCTCCTGCAAGTTTGCCCAGCATTAGCTTTGAGTATATAGCAAATACCTGCCAGCAGGAATGAGGTAACTTTCGCTCCAAGATGTACTGCGTTAAGGGTGATGGTTCAAGCTCATACTTGTCAAATGGAAGCTTATCGATTACCATAGGCTCACAATCCATGCAGGAGAACCTCACCACTGGATGGGCTGTGCGGGGAGGCTTAGAAGGAAGAAAGGGAATCAGAGCCATTTAGAGGAGAAGGAAAGCCACAAGTTTGCTTAACATTATCCCCAGAGGCACTTTACCTGCTATTCAAGAAGGTCAAATTATAACATTTTTCATAAGCCTCAACAATTGCAAAGAAGAAATAGGGTAACACACTAACTATCTAGCACTATTTCTAAATGTTTGAAATGTCCACATACCTTTTGTATTTTTGTGATAATGATCCCCATAGCAGGAGACAGAGGTTGCGGGGGGGGGGGGATGATGATGATGATTTGAATTTATATATTGCCCTACATCCGGGGGTCTCAGGGCAGTTCACAGAATAAAATCAATATATAAAACCACAAAATACCTAATAGAAATAAAAGGAACAACCCAATAGTCCCCCCCAAAAAACAAAATTAAAGAGAGCATTCCACAGATGGGGAACCACTGTAGAGAAGGCCACGTTCTCGTGTTGCCAACCTCCGTACCTCTTGAGGAGGCAGCACATGAAGAAGGGCCTCAGAAGATGATCTCAGGGTCCGGGTAGGTTCATATAGAAAGAAGCCGTTTAAGGCTTTATAGGTCAAAACCAGCACTTTGAATTGGGCCAGGAAACTAATTGGTAGCCAGTGCAGTCGGACCAGGATTGGTGTAATATGCTCAAACTGTCTTGCTCCGGTGAGCAACCTGGCCACTGAATTCTACACTCGCTGAAGTTTCCTAACCGTCTTCTGAGGCAGCCCTATGTATAACGCATTGCAGTAATCTAACCTTGAGGTTACCAGAGCATAGACAACAGTAGTTAGGCTATTCCTGTCCTGATAGGGGCGTAGCTGGGCTACCAGCTGAAGCTGATGGAAGGCACTCTGGGCCATAGCTGTCAACTTTTCCCTTTTCTTGCGAGGAATCCTATTCAGAATAAGGGAATTTCCCTTTAAAAAAAGGGAAACGTTGACAGCTATGCTCTGGGCCACTGAGGCCACCTGAGCCTCAAGCGACTGCAGAGGATCCAGGAGTACCCCCAAGCTATGAACCTGCTCCATCTGGTCTAGGGAACCACCCACTAACAGTGCCTCAGTCTTATCTGGATTGAGCTTCAGTCTGTTGGCTCTCATCCAGTCCATTACCAAGGCAAGACAATGGCCCAGCACTTCCACTGCCACACCTGCAGATGTAAAGGAGAAATAAAGCCGAATGTCATCAGCATACTGCTGACAATGTACTCTGAACCTCTGGATAACCCCACCCAGCGGTTTCATGTAGGACTGGATCCATCGCAAAGCGGTACCACCCAACCCTAGTTCGGAGAGTTGACAGGGGTCATCATACAGGACGACCAAAGCAGTTTCTGTCCCAAAACCAGGCCTAAACCCCGACTGAAATGGATCCACAAAACCAGTTTCTTCCAAAAGCGCCTGGATCTGGTCTGCGACCCAGAACCTTGCCCAAGAAAGGGAAATTAGCAACTGGCTGGTAGTTAGTTAGGTTTTCTGAATCCAGGGAAGGTTTCTTAAGGAGTGGTTTTACCATTGCCTCCTTCAAACAAGCAGGGACCACCCCCTTTCATAAAGAGGCATTGATCACCTACAATCCCTGGCCCAGCCAGCTGTTCCGTCCCTGCTGGTTTTATCAGCCAAGTGAGGCAAGGGTCTAGAGTACAAGGGTCGCCCAGACCGATCCAAGCACCTTATCCACATCCTGAACCTTACCAACTGAAACTCATGCAATACATCAGGACTAGACTGTACTCTGGACACCTCATGAGATTCATCTGTTATAACAACAGTCAAGGTCTTTGTGGATGCAAGCAATTTTATCCTCAAAATGCCATGCAAACAAGTCACAGCTAGCTACCATTGATTCTACCACCTCCTTTGGGCCAGTCTTTAAAAGGCCCCGTACAATCCAGAAAAGCTCTGCCGGATGACATGATGAGGATCCAATGGTGCCTTCTTTGATGCCTTCACTGCCACTAGGTAGGCTCAATAATGAGCCCTTACCAATGATCGGTTGCATTCATTCGAATCCTTCCTCCTCTTGTGTGATGGCCTGGGAGTCAGACTCAGATGCTGAACCTGAGGGATCCCAGCCTGCACAGGATTCCCCGCCTCCAGAACCAGCTGAGCCAGGGCCAGGGCTTGAGCCTGAAGGATCCCCACCTGTGCTGGATCCCCAGGTGCACATCAGCAGAGTCTGCTCTGGCTCCTGATGGGAGGGAGGACCCATTGCCTGCAGGTGCTCCACTCCCAGCCTCTTCAGAGGAAGCTGAGGCGGCCCCTGGGGATGGTGTGATGGCCTGGGAGTCAGACTCAGATGCTGAATCTGAGGGATCCCAGCCTGCACAGGATTCCCCGCCTCCAGAACCAGCTGAGCCAGGGCCAGGGCTTGAGCCTGAAGGATCACGGACAGACCCCTGGGGCCAGCACATCTTGTGTTCAAGCCGTCTCCCAGCTTGTTTCCTCGCCCTAAGCTCTGGAGTATACCAGGGGGGCAATCGGGCTCCACAAGGTGGGAGAGTGCACTCAGGGGTGCTCATGTCAATGGCCCAAGCCATTCGGGTGTTCCAGAGGTTGGCCAGGGCTTTGACAGGAGCACCAGTCATGTCAGCCGCAAAACCCCGCAGAGCCGTTTGGGATCCCACTGGATCCATCAGCCTCCAAGAGAGGACCTTCCTAATAGATCCCCTGCATCTGTGGAGGGGAAAAGGTGCTGACACCCTAAATCTCAACAGGAAGTGATCTGATCATGACAAGGGACTGATGTCAATGTCCCCCACCTTCAAATCACCCTCTTCCTGTCCAATCGGGAAAACAAGGTCCAGAGTGTGGCCTACCATGTGCATTGGGCTGGTGACATGTTGGGACAACCCCATGGTTCTCATGGCAGCCATGAAATCCTGAGCCGCCCCAGAGCCAGCTGCCTCAGCATGGATGTTGAAGTCTCCCTGAACCAACAGTCCGGGAATCCTCCACACCGCCTCCGAGACCAGCTCTGTCAACTGAGGCACGAGGACTGCTGGGCTGCAAGGTGGGTAGTAAACACACACTCTAGATTCCCCCCCCCCCCAAAAAAAAACTGGACAGAGAACCTGGAGATAGAGAATCTCTACAGACCACAGCAATTTCCCCTCCCCAACCTTCAATTCTGCTGCACTGAGTACCCAGGTGGGCACAGCTGGGTGAGACCAACTCCACCCTGTTCACCCACACAGGTTTCAGTGATACATGCCAGATCAGCCTCCTCATCCATAATCAGATCATGGATGAGGGAGATTTTATTCTGAGCTGACCTGGCATTCAACAGCAGCAGTTGCAGACCCGAGTGCTAGCTGAAATGACAACCACAGTTCCCCAGGTTGGAGGGGCTGGCACAGTCACCAACTGCTTGGATGGGCCATGTGCCCCTTACCCGGCCTGCCCCATCTCCCATGCCATACCTCCTCCTACCCAGAAGCACTGAAATTGGGCCTACCCCTGCTCTTTCCCGCTCCTCTCTTCCTAGGCACATCCCACAAAATGCCCTTACAACTCAGTTAAAAACAGTTAAAAGACTAAAAAAAGAATTTTAAAGTATAAAAATAATAACAATTTAAAAGAAAAAGCCCTCTCTGCTGCGCAGCAGCAGCACTCCTTAAGAGCCTGTCAGGCCCTGCCCTGGGCCAGGTGGAGTGAGGCAGGAGCACGGCCCTCAGGCTATCAGCAGGGCAGTCCTCACTTAGAGCCAACCCAGTGATCCCTGAGATGCACTGTGATTTGAACTACTTCCCAGTTCCAGCAAACTTTTCATGATATTACCTAAGCTCACTGTCAGGGATAGAGGGACTACTCGGGAGGAGCAGGGAGAGACAGAGGAGCAAGCTAGAGCTGGGAGAAAAGAAAGTGATTACTCCAGGGAAGGGGAGTCACTGGGTTATAGAGAACCACCCACCCATAATTTCCACAGATTCATTTCCAACATCAAGCCCCCGTCAGGAAACGTCTCCCGAAGAGGGGGAGATGGCAGGCTCTGGTATCGCAGGGCAAAGACCAAGAGCAGTCAGTCTCAGACAGGAAGAAGAGACGGGGGGAACGCAGATGTCATTTTAGAGTGCTGCGCCGTTGGCTTTGTTGGCGAGGGCGCGAAAAGCCCGCCACTCCGGGAAACTGAAACTAACTGAGCAGTCATGCTCCAGAGACTCTGTAAGTAATTATGAACAATAAATAGTTTTAGCTTACCTGAAGGCTTGTCATTACTCATAAGCAACATCTAAAGGGAAGAGCAATCCTTGACAGCTTTCCCGGAGTCCTCTGTAAGTTGCTTGTGAGAGAAGTGAAAGCCGAGAATGTCTGAGCTAGAAAGCAAGCTAGAAGGCAAAGAGCCACTTTGGAAGCGGCTGCTGTTGAAACAGTTCAGCGGGAGGCGGAGGCAAGAATTAAGGATTTGGAAGCGAAAACAGAGTGGGAGGCACGGAGGAATGTGAAGCTGGAGGAAGATTTACAGCATCTCGAGATAAGGCTGGACAAAAGCAGGAAGGGCAGCAGGGGGGCCGAAACTCCACTATACACAAAACAGACATGTACCGTATTTTTTGCTCCATAAGACGCACTTTTTCCTCCTAAAAAGTAAGGGGAAATGTCTGTGCGTCTTATGGAGCGAATGCATGGTCCCTGGAGCCAAAATTGCCCAGGGGGGAAAGGCAGATCCTGCTTTTCTGTTGTAGAAAGAGCTAAAGGCTAACAAGAGGGAAAAGAGAGTGTTGAAAAGGAACCACTCAACAGCTGATTGCAAGAGGATCGGGGAGGGAGATAAGGGAGCTAGCTCCCTTCCTGCCCGCCCAGCCCCGTGCACAGTAGTTCCTTTGGGAGGGCTGAGGATCCTGGGAATTTGAGTTTTTCAGCCATTTGGGGCTTTCTGTTACTTTCCTCTTGCTTTCTATTACATGCTGCTGTTACTGGTTTGCTTTCTTCTTGCTTCCTAGTACCTACTGGTGCTTACTGGTTTGTTACTGGTTTGCTTTCCTCTTGCTTTCTATTACTTGCTGGTGCTTACTGGTCGTACTGGTTTCTGCGTGGTGCTACTGGTCTGTACTGGTTCGCTTTCCTCTTGCTTCCTATTACTTGCTGGTGCGTACTGTTTGTACTGGGTGCTTACGGGTCCTGTACTGGTTTGTACTGGTGCTTACTGGTCTGTACTGGTTTGTACTGGTGCTTACTGGTTTGTACTGGTTCGCTTTCCTCTTGCTTCCTATTACTTGCTGGTGCGTACTGGTTTGTACTGGTGCTTACTGGTTTGTACTGGTTCGCTTTCCTCTTGCTTCCTATTACTTGCTGGTACGTACCGGTCTGTACTGGTGCTAACTGGTCTGTACCGGTCTGTACTGGTGCTTACTGGTCTGTACTGGTTTGTACTGGTGCTTACTGGTTTGTAAGCAATGCTTTTCCCCCTTTGCAAAAGCTGCATAAATCTGAACTGATCGTCAAAAAGCAGGGCTTTTCCATTTGCAAAAAAAGCTGCAAAACTTTGAGCTGATTCAAAAAAACAAACAAACATGGGTTTTAGAGGAGGAAAACCAGAAAAATATTTTTCCCTGGTTTCCTCCTCTAAAAACGAGGTGCGCCCTATGGTCCGGAGCGTCCTATGAAGCGAAAAATGTGGTACCTGCTTTAGTAAACAAATTCTATGGGGATCCCAGGGAGTATATGGGATTCAGAACAGAGATTGATTATGCCCTGAAGATGAGAGAAAGGGAGTTTCAGAATGACTCGGAAAGGGTGGCATTCATGATTGCCCACCTAGCGGCAGGAGCTCGTGAATGGGGTGAGGCCGCTTTTAGCCAGTGAGAACCCAGCATTGAGCGATCTGAAGGCGTTCCTAGCCGCTATGTCTACATTACACTAGCTATATGAAAGTGAAGTAACTAAACAGGAACTTTTAAGGCTGAGACAAGGAGCAGGGACTGTAAGAGACTTTGTGGCGAAATTTACCCTATTGTGTCATAAGCTGGGGTGGGACCTCATGGCGCCACAGATGGAAGCTTTGTTCCAGCAGGGGCTTAACCCAGAAGTCCTGGATGAACTAAGCAGAGGGCCACGCCCACAGAACATGGATCAGTATATAAAGGCGGCTCTGACGGTGGGGTGTGTTGTGAGCAGAGAGCATGGGAGGAGCAGCACAGCATACAGATGCCCAGCCGCTATCGGAGGACCCTGCCGAGCAGTCAGCCAGACCAGGGAAGCCAGCCAAAGCAGTCGGCCGGGGAACCGATGGAAATTGGGGGAGTGCAGATGCAGGGGTTTCCAAAAGCAGCCCCTAGCAAAGAATTGCTGAGGAGGGGAGAGAAGGAAACACGCAAATGCTATGCGTGCGACAGGCCGGAACACTTGGCCAAGCAATGCCCGCAGAAACGTGTGTGGCAAGGGATGGCGGCCACGTCTGTGCAGGAGGAAGGAGGGGCAGAACGGGAGCAGGGAAAAGCCAGCGTCTGGTTGGGAACCGAAGAGGGGATGACCAGCCAGGCAGAGTGCAACTGAAGTCCCCAAAGAAACAGAGCGCAGTGGCACCATGGCCTCCAAGACCAGGAATTGTTCTCAAAGTACGTCTAGAGTTACCCAATGGGTACCCACTGGAGGTGGACACCCTGTTAGACAGTGGAGCATCAGTGAACTTTTGTCAGACAGCTTCGCGAGGGAACACCAGATACATTTGTTGCCATTGGATTTCCCCTGACAGTGACGAACTGACGGAAGAGAACTCCTAGGCGGGGAGGTTGGTCATCAGACACTGCCCATGAGAATGAGCGCTCCAGGCATCAGGAAGTGATAGCGTTCAATGTCACACATCTGTCAGGAGCGCCCAATCATACTGGGCATGAGTTGGCTAAAAACTCCACGATCCGGTGGTAGCTTGGCACCAGAGGTCGCTGACCTTCGGATCATCGCATTGTATGGAGAACTGCCTGCTAGCGGTGAGTGAACCAGAAGCAGAGGGGAGAATTGCCACAGTACAGTTGGAAGCTTCCAGGGGAATCCCGCCGCAGTACAAAGACTTTAAGGATGTGTTCAGCGAGAAGGAGGCGGACCAGTTACCACCCCATCAACCTTATGATTGTCACATAGAGCTCTTACCGGGGGCAAAGCTACCAACAGGGAAGTTGTACTCCATGTCAGAGCAGGAGATGAAGGAGTTCATCGACAAGAACCTGCAAAGGGGGTTCATAAGAGAATCCCAGGCAGTCGGGGGTAGCCCAGTGTTCTTCGTGGACAAGAAAGGGACCACGCAGAAGAGGCTTGTAGTTGATTTTCACGTTTTGAATTCACGGATATGCCCCACAGCCTTCCCGATGCTGAGAATCGACGACTTGTTGGCGGCGGTGAGAAGGGGAAGGGATATATTCCAGAACCTACAGGGTTAAACTGTTAAACTGTTAAACTGCTCTGGTCACGTGACGTGCTGTAATCTGGGTGTGCCTATAAATGGGTTTCTGTTGCTTCCTGGAGTTGGAGTTTGGGGCGTGGTTTTTTTCCTTTCTCTTATGTTCTGCAGTACTGGGAGCAAGCATGCCGTTGCCCTCTCCCAGGAGTTGTAATGTTTCTGTAAATAAATGCTTCTGAGATAAGAAAGAAGACGGCTGCAGAGAGATTTATTGCGGATGCCTTACACAACAGACCTGCTTCTTGCTGCATGAGTAGAGACTCTGCTAACAGCCCAGGAAACTGGGGGGAAAGCAAAGTAGCACAGCAGGAGCGTGCTGGACTTTTTGCCAGTTTAAAGTGGACTACCCATTTTACTGGACAGGTTATGGATCCAGCAGATTATGGGCAGCTCAAGTTATGGACAGCCTAGCCATTAAGGACACTTTATGGGTCATGGCTTGCCATAAACCCCAGGCCATGGAAGTTTTCCTTGGTCTGGTCTGCGTCTGGAAGGCAATTGAAAGCAGAGTTTGTGTAAGGGCTGGCGTTCAGCTTCGCATGCAGAGAGGAGTTGCTGATAAGCCTGAGCTCTGTTGTCACGGCAACTGGCTGTGGAATGCAGTGTACTCTGCCAAGTTTGTGGAGGCAGAGGGGTCAGCTTGAGAAGCCTGCTTATGCTGTTTCTTAAGGCAAAAATAGCAGTTTGAACTCGCTGGCTGAAGAGACTGGAGGCATCTTCGGATAGGGAGGAAAAGCTACTGAAAGCAAGTAAGTGAGCTGCACCCCCCAGGGAAGATGGCTGAGCAGAATGAGTTTTCCTCTGTCCCTTTTGAACGCTTAAATGGACATAATTATGAGGAATGGTCCCAGCGCTGCCAGGCTTGGTTAATTGGCAAAGGGCTTTGGGACTATACGCTGAATTTACCTATTCAGACCACTGCAGGTGCTTCAGAGGCTGCTTTGCGTAAGGAACAGAAGGCTTTTGCAGCATTGATTCTAAGTATAGATGGGCCTCAACTTCCTCACATACAGGGCCTGACACACACACACGATGTGTGGAACGCTTTGCAACGCGTTCATCAGAGTTACTGCAGGGGCCAAAATTCATGCTATGAGAAAATTGTTTGATTTAAAACTTAAACCGGGACATAATAGCTAGGACCATATAGCACAGATGCTTGCTGTATTTAACAGGCTCAGGTTGTTGGGTATAAAGTTTGATGAAGACGTTAAAGTTTATATTTTGTTGAGCTCATTGGATGCAAGCTATTCAAATCTGTGCCTGACTCTGGAGTCCATGCCTGCTACTGATTTGACGCTCAACTATGTCTCTGGTCGATTAGCAGATGAGGAAGCCAAAAGGCAGAGACAGGGAAGCCGACACCCAAGAGAGGGGAGTTGTGCAAGGAGCGGAGGAGCGGAGAGGCTAGAAGGTTCTGTAAAGGCTTTTGCTGCAAACAAGCGCTGTTACAGGTGTGGCTCCACCCAACATTTAAAGAGAGACTGTCCCCAGACTGGGAAGGGCGTCGCCCAGGATGACGAGACAAGGAGCAAAGCACCAACGCGTGGAAAGAGAGGCCAAGTTTTTCGTGGAGGCCGGGGACGAGGCAGCTATGCTGATAAAAGTTCTCACTTCTGAGCTGCCATGGCAACCGTGAAGGAAGTGCCGAGTCGACGCTGGATCATAGACAGTGGGGCCAGTCACCATTTACTGCCCCCTAGTGTCCAAATGGAAAACTGCAAGGAACTTACTGAAGGGAAACTTGTCTCTACGGCTGATGGCACTCAAAGACAATTACAAAAATTTGGCTCTGTGTATTTAAGCTGTTTGAATACTAATCTTGAATGTTTTGTTTTGCAGGGCATGAAAAGCTGTTTATTATCGGTTTCTGCTTTGCTTAGAGATGGGTTTAAAGTCTGTTTTGAAGATGATGTATGTACAATTTCCAAAGGAGGTAAGCAGCTTGTTAATGTTCAGAGTCAGGATGGGTTGTTTACCCTGGAAGAGTCTGTGGGAGCACAGGTAAAGTGTGCGATAGTACCCACGCACAATATGTGTGTGCATCTTTGGCACAGGAGGATGACACACTGCAACTGGGGCTATGTCAGAAAGTTGCATTTGTGTGCTGATGGGTGCAACATGAAGTCATGCTCAAAGTTCTTAGATTGTCGCGCATGTAAGAGAGCTAAAGTGAAGACTTGTAGTTATCCCAGATCTGACAGGGTAACTGCAGCACCTTTCGAATTAATCCATACAGATTTATGTGGACCCATGCCCACTGCCAGTTTGGGCGGTGCCAGATATGCTCTTTCTCTTACAGATGACCACACCCGGATGGGGTGGATTTATCTTCTAAAAGAGAAGAGTGAGGCTGCCAATACAATTAAGTAGTGGATTGCTGCTGTAGAATGGCAGTTCCCGCACAAAGTAAAGTGTCTACAATCAGATCGTGGCAGGGAATTTACGGGTTCTGTGTTAAATAATTTTTTCCGCAGGAAAGGCATACGCCACAGGTTAACTTGCGCTTTTTCTCCTCAAGAAAATGGGGTGGCTGAAAGGAGAAATCGCACCCTTCAGGAGGCTGCGGAAGCCATGCTGTTTGATGCACAGCTTCCACCAAGGTTTTGGGGGGAGGCGTGGAGAACTGCCAATTTCACTTTGAACAGGACATATAATTCTACTGTGGGGGACACACCCTATTTTCTCTTGTATGGAAAGAAGCCAAAGGTCGATTTCTTTCGTGTGTTTGGGTGTGAAGCTTGGGTTCTGATCCCTAGAGCTCAACGCAGAAAAGGTGATCCTCGATCCCGAAAAATGATATTTTGTGGCTATGAGTTAGAGACGAAGGGGTGGAGATTTGTTTGTCCTGAGGGCAATCAATCTAGAGTTGTGATAAGCAGAAGTGCTGAGTTTTGTGAGCAAGGTGGATGGACACGCGTTCATGCCAATCCTGACGTTCTCTCAGAGAGTCTAGATGATTCTGCTGATGAAGATGTTCAGGAGCCAGCACCAGCACCTGCTGGAGCACCAGCTCAAGGACAAGGGACATCTCCAAGGCCAGTAAAAAAAGAACCCAGAAGTATGCCCACATCTCCCGTAGTTAGTCCAGAAAGACAAAGAAAGCGAAGTAAGTCACTAGGAGGCTCTCCTGATGACAGGGACGCGCAGATTGGACCCAACACATCAGAGTCAGAGGGGGCATCTGACCAAGTGGTAAGGCGTTCTGAATGCACCACAAAAGGAAAACCCCCAGAAAAGTACACAGCAACTAGTGTTTGGGCTTGCTCAGCTCAATGTGAGCCAGAAAGCTTCAGAGGTGTTACAATTGCCTGAGGAAGAGGCCGCTAAGTGGCACGAGGCAATGGTGAAGGAGCTTAACTCCATGAAATCGTTAGGAGTGTACTCCATCACAAAACTGCCGGAAGGAAAACAGGCAGTGAGTAGTCGCTGGGTGTACAGAATTAAGCCAACAATCACAGGAGAGCCACAATACAAGGCAAGGCTTGTTGCGAGAGGCTTCTCACAGAGAAAAGGGCTCCATTACACTGAGGTTTACACACCAACCTCCAGGAGTGAAACCCTGAGAATGCTTTTAGCAGTATGTGCTCAGGAAGGTTTTCAGGTGAACCACTTTGACATAGATGTAGCCTATCTAAACTCAGACCTGGAGGAGGAACTCTACATGTTGCCACCTCCAGGGTTCGAAGAAAGTATGCCAGGTCAAGTGTGGCAACTGCACAACTCCATATATGGACTAAGACAGTCTGCCCGAAACTGGAACTTGTGTCTGAATAATGCTCTGGAAGACATGGGCTACAAAAGGAGCCAAGCTGACAGCTGTCTGTATCTGAAAGGTTCCGGACAGCAACAAGAAATGGTGTTAGTCTTCGTTGATGACCTTCTCCATTCTGGAAAGACTAAAAAACAGGGGCAACAATTTGCCAAGAGGCTTGAAAAGTATTTCAAATTTAAAAGTCTAGGGCCAGTAAAGGTCTATCTAGGTGTACAGATAGATAGGACTGCAAACGGGAGCTTTATGCTCAGTCAAACGCCTAAAATTGAGCAAATACTTGAAAGGTTTGAAATGGCTGAATGCAAAGGCGCCAGAACTCCCATGGAGACAAACTATGTAAAAGACAGTCAATTCGGGGAAAGGTCCTATTTTGACAATCCCGAAGTTTTTCAATCTGCTCTGGGAAGTCTCCTGTATATTTCCCAGTGGAGCAGACCAGACATAGCGTTTGCGACAAATCTGCTCAGCAGAGAAGCTTCAAAGCCTAGCGTGGCTGCCTGGAAAGGAATCAAAAGAATTCTCAAATATTTGCAGGCCACTAAAAATGTTTGTTTAAAATTGCCAGCTGAGGGTGAGACAAAACTCACTTGCTGGGCTGATAGTGACTGGGTGAACTTAAAGGACAGAAAATCTGTGTCCGGACTGGTGGTAAAATTTAGAAAGTCTCTAGTTGGTTGGAGGTCGCGGAAACAGGAGCTTATTGCACTTTCATCCACTGAAGCTGAGTTTAGTGCCCTTTCTGACATGTGTAGGGAACTAGAGTACTACCACTGTTTGGTACGAGAAATCTATGGGAATTGTCATTTGCCTGTCACTGTTTGGGAGGATAATCAACCATGTTTAAAACTGGCGGAAAATGGACAATTTAAAGCAAGAACAAAACATTTGGACATCCGTTTCCAAAACGTTTGTCAAAGCGTCCAAACAGGTTTGATTAAATTACAATATTGCCCTAGTCCACAAACCTAGCTGATGGATTTACTAAACCCTTAAGCTTTCAGAAGCATGAAGAGTTCTGCAAGGGGTTGTGTTTATGTTTTGAATAAATGATTGTATTTACATTCAACCCAGAAATACAGCACGAGAGGGGGTGTGATATATTCCAGAACCTACAGGGTTAAACTGTTAAACTGCTCTGGTCACATGACGTGCTGTAATCTGGGTGTGCCTATAAATGGGTTTCTGTTGCTTCCTGGAGTGGGAGTTTGGGGCGTGGTTTTTTCCTTTCTCTTATGTTCTGCAGTACTGGGAGCAAGCATGCCGTTGCCCTCTCCCAGGAGTTGTAATGTTTCTGTAAATAAACGCTTCTGAGATAAGAAAGAAGACGGCTGCAGAGAGATTTTGAGGAGGGAGTAGATGTCAGGGATAGAGGGACTACTCGGGAGGAGCAGGGAGAGACAGAGGAGCAAGCTAGAGCTGGGAGAAAAGATAGTGATTCCTCCAGGGAAGGGGAGTCACTGGGTTATAGAGAACCGCCACCCATAATTTCCACAGATTCATGTCCCAGCTCAAGCCCCCGTCAGGAAACGTCTCCCGAAGAGGGGGAGATGGCAGGCTCTGGTATGGCAGGGCAAAGACCAAGAGTAGTCAGTCTCAGACAGGAAGAAGAGACGAGGGGGGGCGAGGAAACACAGACGTCATTTTAGAGTGCTGAGCCGTTGGCTTTGTTGGCGAGGGCGCGAGAAGCCCGCCACTCCTGGAAACTGAAACTAACTGAGCAGTCGTGCTCCAGAGACTCTGTAAGTACATTATGATCAATAAATAGTTTTAGCTTACCTGAAGGCTTGTCATTACTCATGAGCAACATCTAAAGGGAAGAGCAATCCTTGACACTCACCAAGAGACATTTGTATTACAAGGATCTGCACAGAAATTCTAAAGCTCTATTTCATACCAGTGTTGGTGAATTTTGATCAGGCCAAAAGGATTCTGGAATTGGCCAATGGCCAACAGGAATTCCCGTTTTAGGATTAGGCCTCACATAGATGAGTTTATGACAGCTGTGCCATGGCTGAGAAGCAAAGGAAGTGATGGGTCTTGTGACATCAACAACTCCATCTAAGATCCAAAGAAGGAGAACAGAACATTAAGTAACATTGTAGAAGAAGAGGAAGAAGAGTTTGGATTTGATATCCCGCTTTTCACTACCCGAAGGAGTCTCAAAGCAGCTAACATTCTCCTTTCCCTTCCTCCCCCTCAACAAACACTCTGTGAGGTGAGTGGGGCTGAGAGACTTCAGAGAAGTGTGACTAGCCCAAGGTCACCCAGCAGCTGCATGTGGAGGAGTGGAGACGCGAACCCGGTTCCCCAGATTACGACCCCACCGCTCTTAACCACTACACCACACTGGCTCTCCACTGTACATTAGGTTCCCAGCGTTAGCTTTACAATCTCTACTTAGATATATTTTCTCTAAGCTGCGCAAATGACCACCAAAGTTTTGACTAGTATTTTGGGACAGTGAAGATTAAAAAGTTTAAAACAAAGTGTTCAGGTAAAACATAGTTTAGTGGTTTTGTGTCTAAGAAAGAAAACACTTGAAGACATTGTTACAGGTTTTTCAGTTTCCACCAGGAGAATAATTTATGGAGTAATAAATGGACCAGTTTAATTGTTCAAATAAATGAAGGGCAGTATTCAATCAATCTAATTGTCAGAGGCAAAGCTATTATGCACATAATCTACACTAATTTAGCAATGCCATACAGTACTTTTTAAAGCTTAAATACAGTTGTACAGTTAACATAATAGTTTACAATGACCATAAACAGTTTACTGTACCTTCCCCAATTTGTGGTGGGTCTGGTCCTGATTTCTCAAAGTTGATGACAACACCACTCTGAACTTTCTGAGCTAGAGATTCTAAACACTGATTCAACATTCTTTGTGTCCGAACATAATATGAGCGTCCTATAACAGAAAGCAGAGAAATAAGAAGGTTCTGAAGGCAAGGTTTGGCAACTTCAGGTAAAAAGGAGAATAACAAGAACCAAAAGTACCGTGAACCGAAGAACAGCACTGATGTCAAACCTAATGTGTTGTGTACATAGAAATACTTTAGAAATGCACAGGAAAAACCCAGTGGAGGCAAAATGGTGGGTGCCATGGCACTCCTGAAAGCAGCTAGCACCAATTGCGCTGCCTGGCTGGCCCCCAGGCCCGCTGCTGCCACTGCCAGAGAGGAGTTCGGAGAGTCCAGCAAGTCAGCGGGGGGAGCCACCAAGACCTCCTCCTCCCCAGCAACCTTGGCCATGCTGGGACAGAAAAGCCACCTGGCCAACGGCCCAGCATAACTCCGGGGCCTGAAGGCCAGGAGATGGCAGACCTCAAGGAGTTCATTGACAAAAACCTGCGACGTGGGTTCATACAGGAGTCGAAGGCAGTGGGGGTAGTACCGTGTTCTTTGTGGACAAGAAGGACATGAAACAGCACCGCCTGGTGTGTGATTACAGAATCGTTAATTCCTTGACGGAACCGATCAGTTTTCCCATGCCCCGAATCGACGACTTGTTGGCCAGAGTGCGCCGAGGAAGGATTTTTACCAAGCTGGACCTGAGAGGGGCGTACAACCTGATCCGGGTTCGAGAGGGAGATGAATGGAAGACGACAATGTTCACGCCGCTCGGCAGCTTCGAGTATTTAGTAATGCCTTTTGGATTACAGGGCGGGAGTCCATGCTTTATGGCCTTTATGCACCACGTGTTGGGGCCCCTCCTGTACAAGAACTGTGTCTGTTTCCTGGATGACATACTGATATATTCAGAGAGGGAGGAGGACCACGTGAAACACGTCAGAGAGGTGCTGGAGAAGCTAAGGGAGCACCAACTGTACGTCAAGCTAGAGAAATGCCAATTTCATGCCAAGGAGGTGGAGTTCCTGGGCTACCGGTTGTCGGATAAGGGGCTGGCCATTGACTAAGACAAGGTGAAGGCTGTGCTGGAATGGAAAAACCCCAGAACGAAGAAGGACGTGTAAAGATTTTTGGGTTTCAGCAACTTCTATCGTAAGTTTTTATCGAACTTCGCCAAGGTGGTGGCACCCATAACGGATTGTTTAAGTGGCAAGAAGAAGTTTGTGTGGACCAAGGATGTCCAGGTAGCATTTGAAACTTTGAAGGTGTTTGCTTCGGAGGAGCAGCTGTTGCACGTGAACCCCAAGGTGGAGATGGACGTGTCAGACACAGCCATTGGGGCGGTGCTGCTGCAGCAAAACACTGATGGGGACTGGAGGCCCTGTGCCTTTTTCTCCAGGAAGCTGAACAAATCTGAGAGGAACTACACAGTTTGGGACAAGGAACTCCTGGCTATCTTTTAAGCAGTGGAGGCATTTTCTAGTGCACAGGTGTCAGACACAAGGCCCGCGGGCCTAATCCGGCCCGCCAGACCTCGTCATGTGGCCCGCGCGCACCTCCCTCCCTCCCAGCGCCCGCCCGCACCGGGGAGGGAGGGCGCGCGCGCTCACTTCACGCAGGGCCGGAGCTGCCATTTAGGCCAACTAGGCGGCCGCCGCGCTCCTGGCCCTCCTGCGCCCGCCCACTTCTCCAGCTTGCCGGCGGCCCGCCCTCGGGAGGCTGAGGCAGGCGCTGCTGCTGCTGCTCTGCTCTGTCATGCGTCCTCCCTCGTTTCTGCCAGCGCAGGCGCAGCAGCAGCAGACAGCAGCAGTTTCCCTCCTGTTTGGCTGCTGCTGCTGGCGTGGAGGCGGAGCTGCTGGCTGGATTTGACGCGAGGCGACAACAACGAGGTAAAGGCAGCTGCGGGCTGGGCCAGGGGCGGCGGGCGAGGGCGAGGGGGAAGCCCTCTTTCTAAAAATAGGCAGCGGCGCCACTACTTCCACAGGTAACTCGCTGCTGGAGTCTCCAGCACAGCTTTGCAAGTGAGCTGCGAGGCTGCGAGTCTGAGGCTGTGCAAGCCTCATGTTGAAGAGGGAGCCTGAGCCAGCTCCCGCAGATCAATTGTCTCCAGTCTCCGTGGAAGCCCGTTCGCTGCCTTTCCCTCATTGGATCTGTCGATCACTTTCCCGATCACTTCCCCCCTCCCTCTTGTACCGCGTCTGGCTGCTGCTGCTTGAGGCTCTCTTCCCCTCTTGCGGGGAGGGGTCTGGGGAGGCGAAGGGGGTGGAGAGAAACGTTTCATTCAGGCTAAACTGGCAGTAATTTAATCCGATCCCTCTGCTCAGAACAGACAGCAGTCGTGGTCCTTTAGAAATTCAGACAGCTCCCCCTGCCCCCCCCCATGTTTTTGGTGTAATACAGATTCAACCCTAAAGCCAAATCGCATCGAGGAGCCCCCTTGCCGTGTCGTTGCTGGGCGTTTGCCTTGCCCGGTAAGTACGGCTGAGGTGTGACAGCGCAGGTCTAGCCGTGCCTGCTCAGAAGTAAAGTAATGAATCGCCATTCATTGTGGTTTATCTTATTTGTCTCAAGCCTTGCGCACCGATGAGACGCAGAAGCCCCTTGTGCGTGCAGGCAGGACCCCGCCCGCCTCTCCCCTGCCCTCTGTCCCGCCCACCTCTCTCCTGATTTCTCCTTTTTTCACTTTCCCCTCTTCGCCTCTCCTCCTCTTTATGGTTTACCTGTTTTCCCCATCCCCCTTTTCCCTCCCTTCCCCCTCTCGGTCACATCTTTTTCCAGCCTTTCTTTCTCTTCCCCACTTTCCCCACTTACCAAATTCTATTTTCCTCTCCTCTTTTCCACATCCTTCCTTTCCCCTCTTTCTTTTTCTCCTTCCTTCCTTCCTGTCTTTCTTCCTCTCCCTCATTCTTATTCTTTCTCTCCCTCTCCTTTCTTTCTTCTCTCCCTCTTTCTTTTTCTTTCCTTCTTTATTCCCTTCCTTCTTTCCTACTCTTCTTTCTCTCCCCTCTTTCCTCCCTCTCTCCCTCCCTCTCCTGCATGTAACAGATTGCTTTGTGCCTGGGTCTTCTCGCATGGCGACTATTCAGTAGGCATGGTGCTTGTTTACTAATTAATGGGTTTGTGTATGCTAGTCCTATCAGAAGGGCCATGATTTACACCAGTGCCACCGTGCTCTCCTTTCACCCCGAGTTAAAATGATTGAAGTAGTGCACGGAGTGGACACATAGTCCTACAGATAAAACCGGCCCTTTGAGGGTGACCAAACTGCTGATGCGGCCCCCGATGAATTTGAGTTTGACACCCCTGTTCTAGTGGGACCTAGGGACACGATCCATGTGTGCACTGACCATAAGAATCTAGAGTACTGGCGCACTGCCAGGGTCCTCAATCAAAGGCAAATAAGGTGGGCAGAGTTTTTTGCGGGGTTTAATTTTACGATTCATTATGTTCCAGGTGAGCAGAACGTCAGGGCGGACGCCCTGTCACGCAAACCAGAATACATGGAGGACGAAGGGGTGCCAGAGTCCAGGCACATCTTTTCGCAACAACAATGGGTTTGTGGGGGCACCTTGGACTTCAGAGCTGAACTGATGAGACTGACGCGTGACGACAATTTTGCCCAGGCCAGCTGCAAGAACTCAAAGAAGGGAAAGGGGGAGTTGACTTTGCAGAAAAGGGTGGCTTATTATTTCACAAGGGAGCGGTTTACATCCCAGGGGAGGGGTTAAGGGCAAAGGTCCTCAAACAGATGCATGACACCCCCACAGCAGGCCATTTTGGGCAACACAAGACCATGGAACTGGTCACTAGGGAGTTTTGGTGGCCTGGGGTCAGGGAGGACATGAAAGAATACGTACAGGGGTGTGACATGTGTCAGAGAGCAAAGGGAGATAGAATGGCACCTGCAGGTTTGTTGGAACCATTGCCCACGCCTAAGAGGCCTTGGGAGGTAGTGTCCATAGACTTTATGACAGATTTGCCCAAATCGCAAGGTAAGACAGCGGTGTTGGTAGTAGTGGACTTGTTTACCAAAATGTGCCACTTTGTGGCCTGCCCACGGGTGGTCTCGGCGGAAGAAACGGCCAAACTGTTCTTGGAGCACGTGTTTAGATTGCATGGCCTGCCTTTGAGGGTGGCAGGCAATTTACTTCCAGGTTTTGGCACAAGGTCATGAGTTTGTTGCAGGTGGAGGTAAGTCTGTCCACGGCCAGGCATCCCCAAACTAATGGACAAGCAGAGAGAGCAAATTCTGTCCTTCAGCAGTACCTGCGTTACTATGTTAACCAGCGACAGAATGATTGGGTGGACAAATTGGTGTTGGCAGAGTTTGCTTATAACAATGCCGAGCATGTGACCACTGGAATGAGCCCTTTCAAGGCAAACTATGGTTGGCACCCCAGATCCTTTCCAGGGAGGGGGGAGGAGTTAGATGTACCTGCCGCCCAAGAGATGACGGAAGGGATGGTCGGGTTACATCAGCAGCTCACGGAGACATTGGAAAGGGCCAAGGAGGCTTACAAGAGGGGGGCGGATAGGCACAGGAGGGAAGGGGAGGTCATTCTGGTGGGGGATAAGGTGTGGCTCTCGTCACAGGGGTTGCCCCTCAGGGGAAGGTGCAAGAAATTGTAGCACCAGAGGCTGGGGCCATTTGAGCTAGTGCAACAGGTTAATCCAATGGCTCTTAAACTTCGGTTGCCAGAGACAATGTGCATACACTCAGTGTTCCACAGGTCTCTGTTATCCAAATACAGAGGAGGAAGTCGCTTTCACGGGGAGGAACGAGGGGGGCTGCCACCGCCCAATATGATTGAAGGGGAGTTCGAAAATGAGGCGACAGAGATCCTAGATTCCAGGTGGTGAGGGAACGAGCTGGAGTACTTGGTAGCATGGGAGGGGGAACCGGCATCAGAGAATGCGTGGGTGCCGGCCAAGAACATCTGGTCATGGAGTTTCACACACTGTTCCCACACAAGCCCAAACCATGGGGACAAGGGTGGGAGGGGTTGTTTGACACCACGGATGAGGAGGAAGAAGAGTTCTGGGGTTTTAGGCCATCGGATAGGGAGGAAGCAGAGTCGGAGCAGGAGAGTGAATGGTCTTTTGCGGAGATGTCCCCAGTGCGCAGGAGTCCGACGTCATGGGAAGATGTTTTCGCACCCACCAGTGAGAACAAGGGGGAGTTTAGGGGGTTCCCACCTTCCCCGAGGGTGTCAAGGGGGGAAGGTGCACAGCAGGAGCCAGAGGAAAGGGAGGATGATCTCCCAGGCAAGGGCCGGGAGGAGGAGGGGGGCTTTGAGGGGGGTGTCAGGGACTGCGGGGAGGCAGGGAGTGTTGGGGCTTTAGCAGGGTAGCAGAGCCCTCACACCAAGCAGGATCAATGGAAGGCGCACCTCTTTCGGCGCCCCATCTGTGCAGAGGGGTTCAGCGCAGGGGAGATAGGAGGGGATTCCGTTTCCCACAGCTTTTATGTTGGTCGAAAAAACTGGAAGGACTCATTCCCAGACTCTGAACTAGGATGAGTCAGACGTGATCTTTGATGCTCAGCACTGTATATATCTGCACAATAAATGCTTTATCGCAAAGAGCCACGGAATTTGGCTGGTTACTCGTGAGCAACACCTGAGGATCTTACAGATATGGTTACGATTTGGAAGAGATAATATGATCAAAAATGACTTTCAGAGAATTTCAATAAGATCATATAAGAGACTTGCAAACTATTTAAAGAAAAGGAGGGATAAACAGAGGGTGACGACCATTAGGACCAGAAGGGAAATACTTACACAAAGCTCTAAAGAAATAAGGAAAGAATTTGCAGAATTCTACCAATTTTTATATAAGGAAGAAAACAAAAATATTAGTAAGGAAATTTTAGGGATTAAAATCGAAGAAAGTGATAGATTAAGACTGAAGGAGGAAATTTCTCTGGAAGAAATAGAGAATGTAGTCAAATCATTTAAGAGTAAGAAGTCCCTGGGATTAGATGGAATCGCTGCAGACTTTTATAAAGAAACAATCAATATCCTGGGCTCAGAATTGAAAAAAGTATTCAACAATATCCTAGAAGGGGGGAAAGCCCCAGACACTTGGAAACTAGCTGAAATAGTAGTGATTGAAAAACCACAAAAGGACCCTACAGAGGTGGGTTCATATAGACCAATTAGCCTACTGAATCAAGACTATAAGATATTTACACAGATTCTGGCAAGATGATTGGAAAAGGTACTACCTAAAATAATTAAGGAAGATCAATATGGATTTGTTAAGGGAAGATACATAGGCCATCCCGTAAGAAATGTGTTAAACGTATTAACAAGCAGGGCAAAAGGTAAATTGGTGGTTTTAAAATTGGATGTGTATAAGGCCTTTGATACGATTAGACATAAATTCTCATGGAATATTATGCGGGAGGTAGGATTAGGAGAAAACTTTGAGGAAGCAATCCAAGAATTGTATAGAGAAGGGAAGGCTGTGGTCAGAGTGAATGGGGGGGGGGGGTTTCAGATCAATTTAATATACAAAGAGGAGTTAAACAAGGGTGCTCACTCTCACCACTACTATTTGTGTTGGGCATGGAGTACTTGACAGACAGGATACGAAACTCAGCAAGGATAAAAGGATGTAAGAAAGGAAAGGAGGAAATCAAGTTAAACATGTATGCAGATATATCCTATTATTATTCACAAACCCTCTTGAGGGTGTAAGAGAACTTATGATAATACTGAAGGACTTCGAAGAGAAGTCGGGATTGGGAGTAAATTTGGAGAAGTCTGAAATTTTATTTTGGGATGTAAATAAAGAAGAGAAGAAGGAGATTGCAAAAATGACAAGGATGGATATCACCAGGAAAAAAATTAAATACTTGGGGGTAAATATTATTAAAAATATTGGTAGGATTCCAGATGCAAATTATAAAGAAGCTTGGAGGAAGATCAAGAAGGATATAAAATCATGGAAAAATAAGAATTTATCTATTTTAGGTAGGGTTAGAGCAGTTAAAATGTTTTTTGTACCGAAATTATAATATTTATTTCAAGTAATTGCACTTGTTATTAGGAAAATATGGTTTAAAACATGGAATAAGGTATTTAAAAATTGGATTTTTGGAAGTAAAAGAGTTAGAACCCCAGATATAGTAAATTATTCATCTCAAGAAGAGATGAGATGGGAAATACGAAATTTAGAATTTTATTATGAAGCATTCCAATTGAAAAATCTAAGGATGAGATTAAATGGATTAGGCTGGAGAATGAAATAAATGAAGGAATAGGAAGAGAGGGGATATTTAATAGAGATATTAATATGGCTTGTAAGAAGACAATAGGGCCAAGGAAAACTGCGCTAGGAATCTGGAAGAACTGCAGTATGAAATGGAAGCCAACATACTCAAGGTGGATGCCTTTAAAATATATGCAGGAGGGTCAAAGTGACCCTGGCTGGTGGAAGAATTAGAAGATCAGGGATTTTATAAATTAAAGGACATGCTTGATGAAGAAGAGAATTTAATTACAAAAAAAGTTTTTTTGGAGAAAATAGGAAAACAATATTGGCTGAAAGTGCAAGGACTTTAGGACTTAATAAAAATGGAAAGAGTAAAGGAGACAATGAGGACAGAAATGAAAATAGATATGGTGCTGATCAAAAGACAAATAACGGAGAAAGGGATAGCAGTGATGTTATATAAATTGACGATAAGCAACAAAGAAAGAATGATAAGGGTAATCCAGATTAAATGGGAGCAGGAAGGTATGATCCATCAAAATACGGTCCAAGAACTGATGAAGAATATAAATAATATTAAAATAGAAAAATATAAAGAATTAAGTAGAATTTTTTTATTAAAATGGTATAGAATTCCAGCACAAATGGTGTATATAGTGAAAGGGTTTAGTCCCAAATGCTGGCATTGTGGTCAGGAAAAAGGATTCTATGGTGGGAATGCAATCTGGTCAAGGAATACTGGCAAAAGATTATAAAGGTAATTTCTGGAATATTTCAAATGAACATAGAAGTTAATAGGGATTTGCTCTTTTCCTGAATATTGGAAAATTATAAAGTAAGAAGTAATATGCAAGAATTGTATAAGATTATAATTCTAGCCGGAATGGCGGTTATTCCACTGGGGTGGAAAGAAAAGGCTAAATGGAATTTGGAAAAATGGAACAATTATGTTTTTGAATATGTACAATCAGAAATATTTGCACAGATTGGGGCAGAGGGTAGATGGGAAAATGTCAAAGAATCACAAAAAATAGGCATTTTACAGGAAATGGATAGAAAGGGGGGAAGCCAACCCAAACTTACAAGCTAGAATGAATAGACTGTGTACATGGATAAAGTTCTGAAGAAGGAAGGCCTGACCGGGGGGGGGGGGGGAGATGGTAAACCGGACACGTATGGTTAAACTGAGGTATTGTCCTAGCCAGGAAAATCTGGCTGATGGGTTCACCAAACCTTTGAGCATCCATAGGCACAGGGATTTCTGTGATGGAATTGGTTTGGGTTGAGCTATTGTGCTTACATGCACCCAGTGTTGCGAACAAGAGGGGGTGTGGGGTTTCTGGTTAACACAGGGTTAACAGACCACCGGATATGCGTTCTGACACTGGGTGCTCCACCCACCTTTGGGTGTTACTTTGTCTGTATAGTTTCTGTTTTGCTGGCCGGAGAGAAAGCAGCCATGGAAGGGTTTTCTCCTGGTGTGTGTTTTTCCTTGCTTCTGAAATAAGTGCTAGTTTTAGATGCATCTGTCTCCAGAAGTTTTACAGAGACTGTATCTACTCACTTCAGACATAAATCACGCTGCGCGTTTACTCTGCTAATTAGCCGATCAGAGCAAGCATCGGGAAACGTTCCGGGCTGAAAATTTACGACTTTTGTCTGCAGTCTCGTTGGGGGTGAAGAAGTTATGACCCCCTAAGCTTTTAAAACTTTCTCAGGAAACTCCACAACAATGGAGTCGAAATTATATATCAAACAAATGGAAAGCTCTTCCATTTGAGTAGGCTGAAAGCAAAGTGTAAGGTTACCATAACCTCCATCATAGAGCTTCAATACGCTGATGACAATGTAGTGTGTGCACACTCTGAGGATGACCTCCAAACCAGGGTGGATAAAAATCAATGATTTTTTTCAAAAAGAATAAAAAAATCAGATTTTTTTTTTTGTTTAAATCGGATTTTTTTTTATTTAAATCGATTTTTTTTAAATAAAATGCTTTTTGGGGAAAATATATTACCATCCAAAGGTTATTCAATCATGAAGTAAAGATTAGTTTTTAATTATGTAGAATAAGGCTGTATATGTTTAATTTTTTGGTAAATAAATTCCATTAATCCATTCACAATGTCATTTATGCTCTTCCAGAGGTTTTTGTAAGATTATTGGGCAGTTTCTCTGCCTACAAGATATTATCACAGATGCCTGGTTTACTTTTGCAGTTCTCAAAACTGAATTTGACTCAGCAGAGATCACATGCCTCTTCTTCACAACAAAAATGTTATAACATGAACAGAGTTGAGAAAAAGACCTTAATCCTATTGTTCTACAAACCTATGAATACAGAATGAACCCCTTCAGTGTTAAGTTTCAAGAAGTTCAGTGAACAGAATAGAAACAATATTTTTCTGATTGTTTGGAGTGGAATGGATCTAATAAATCTATTTAAATGATTATTTTTCTCCTTCCTAAGTACAACAGAAAAGTTGTCCAAATATGAATGATTATCCTATTAAACTGGGGATAAAAAAAACTAATATGAAAAGTTGTTATTCTAAAAATCTTCATCTACTTGCATATTAAAGTTATACCAGCAAGAATTAGTCTTTATGTAGAAAACTGTGATTTAAATCAAGCCTTACTGACTAGTGATTTAAATCGTGATTTAACTCAAATCCACCCTGCTCCAAACCATCCTAAATATCTTCTCAGAAGCTTACAGAAAGCTTGGCCTATTGCTCAACACCCCCAAAACCAAAGTGCTGCACCAACAAGCACGAAACAACCCCTCTGCAGCGTCATAAATCCAACTTAACGGTGTAACCTTGGAAAGTGTTGAAATCCAGCATAGCCTGAGCTCTGCGAGTGCGGCTTTCTTCCAATTGAAACACAGAGTGTTTGAGGACTGGGACATTCGCAGGGAAACCAAAATGCTTGTTTACAAAGCTATTATACTACCAACTTCACAGTACGCTTGTGAAACATGGACCACTTATAAACGCCATCGCCAACTCCTCAAAATAATCCATCAATGGTGTCTCTGAAAAATTTTACGTATCTCTTGATAAGACAGGCAAACTAATGCCAGTGTGCTGGAAGAAGCAAAGTTCACCAGTGTCAAAACATTGATTCTTCAACATCAACTTTGTTGGACTGGTCGTGTTGTTCCAATGCCTGATTATCGTCTTTCAAAGCAACTACTCTATTCCAAACTTAAGAATGGAAAGCATAATGTCGGTGGACAACAAAAGAGGTTTCAAGACGCTCTGAAGACAAATCTTAAAAATGTAGTATAAACACTGACAACTAGGAAACACTGGCCTGTGAGCACTCCAATTGGAGAATAGTCTCTACCAAAGGCGTCATGGACTTTGAAGAAGCACAAATTCAGGACGAAAGCGAGAAACAAGCTAAGAGGAATGCACATTTGGCAAATCCTTACTGTGATCAACTCCTGCCCGGAAACCTATGTCCTCACTGTAGAAGGATGTGCAGTTCCAGAATTGGCCTCCACAGTCACCTACAGACACACTGTTAAGACCATATTCATGGAAGACAATCTTACTTGGCTACGAGTGATCGCCAAAGAATAAGAACACCACCCACCTCCCATTAAATCTTCCCTAAGGCACAAATGCCTGGTTTGACTAAAGCTGAGAATATTTAGCTTCACACAGGGGCTGATGAATTTGGTTCTACCCCTTTGTGAGGTTAAGAACAGCCACTGAGCAGACTAAGATCATGCAGTGGTTTTGCTCTAATTGTTTCTCTGAACAAAACTGTGTCCCAGACTCAATGCTCTCTGACCACCAGTGCAAGGGCTGTTGCACAAGCATAAGGGTGAGAATAACGGTTGCTGTGGAACCAGATGGGCGACAGAAAGTATCAGGACTACAGCAATTGGTTGTGCAACAAGCCATAAGAACTGCAGTGTTTCCTGGGAGAGCCAGTGTGGTGTAGTGGTTAAGAGCGGTAGACTTGTTATCTGGGGAACCGGGTTCGCGTCTCCACTCCTCCACATGCAGCTGCTGGGTGACCTTGGGCTAGTCACACTTCTCTGAAGTCTCTCAGCCCCACTCACCTCACAGAGTGTTTGTTGTGGGGGAGGAAGGGAAAGGAGAATGTTAGCCGCTTTGAGACTCCTTCGGGTAGTGAAAAGCGGGATATCAAATCCAAACTCTTCTTCTGCTTCTTCTGGGCCTTCTCTTGTGCAAGTGATTCCACTAGTGCATTTAGTATACCACTAAGCGACTTTTAACTTGGGCACTACATTGAAGTAACAGGGAGGAATTCAAAGTTAGGAAAGAAATGAAGCTTTGTGATTAGGAATATGGACCTGAATTTCAAACTTTATTCAGTGCTTTGCTAAGAGTAGAACAGGATAGCTAAATTTTTGCCACCTTGAGGAGCAGACAGACTTTGCAAAACAGAAATTTGAAGCACACCAGGGAACTCTGGGCCCACCTCCATTATTCCATCTTGCAGTTTCCCCCACCCCACTTTCCAGCTTTTACTCTGAAGGTGCTCTACCAGATTCCCAAGCTAGTCAGTAATGATAAATGAAAGAGGGAATTGTATCCCTCCCTCCCCCATATGCAGGCATACACACAACATATAGACATGAATGAGAATTTGAGTCAGATAATACATGTGAATGCACCAACACCATTATTTCAAAGTAGATGGATTTAGATTTGCAAACCAAGAATAGGGAGAAAAAAGCAGCAGCTACCTCCTGTGACTTCACACATCTGTGTAATAGCAGACTCATATGTAGGGACACTTCCTAGCTGTTCCTGTTCCACTGAAGACACTCCAGGCAAGCGCAGCACAAGGGCAAACAGCCTCTGATCCCAGCGAAATGGTTCTTTGGTTAACTCACTTCCAGGCAGGGGAGAATTCAAAGGAAGATGAAGCTAAAAAGACAGACATCCATCTAAGGGCTTTGCTAGAAGAATAAGCCCATTTGATTCTAACTGAAAAGGAACATGTAGCTAGTTCCATTTTCTGCTAAAATATCTAGGAAGATCAATGACATCCAGCCCTCTGTGTGTTTTGAAACAGTGAAAAATGAGAAAACAGCCCAGATGGAGATTTATTTTCTTCATCTAATTTAGTCTATATTCCAGTTGTTCATAGGAAAGATTTCTAGTCAGCTATGAAGTTCACAGGTATCTTTGGACTGTGATTAAGCATGGTAGAGCACTTGCTTAGCATGAATAAGGTCCCAAGTTCAGTTCCCAGCATTTCCAGGTAAGGCTGGTAAAGGCCCTGTTTGAAACCCTGAAGAGCTGCAGCTAGTCAAGGCAGAGAATCCTGAACTAGATGGACCAACGAATTTGAATTTGTATGTAACACAGGTTTCCTTCCTTCTCTCAGTCTAATCTCTCTCTTAGCAACACAGCAAGAGCAGGATAGAAATATAACCAATAATTCTGCACAAAATTTTTATGAAACACCTTTTTAACACCATAGGAATATCAGGACAGAAGTACTATTTTAAACTCCCAAGAGGAGAACACATTCCATGCAGCCATATTACAGTTTAAAGTTTAGGAGCATCTCTTACCTCCTCCTGCACACCTGTAGTATTTGTCAATTTGCTTCCATCTGTGATTGTAATTAAAATTGATGGTTCTAAAAAGAAAGGGTTCCTTCCCTACAAAGGACGAAATGTTAACATTTTAAACACTGAATCATTACAGCGTCACAACACTCACCATGCACACATTATTTTTAAAAAAGCCGCAAGGTCTGCTCTAACCCTTGGTAGAAAATATCTCACATCACCATGTAAGGAACTAAAAATGCATTTTTTTCAGGCTCTGATAGCTGTAGGAGCAGGTAACAATGAGTTACTCACAACGCCGAGAATTAAATATAAATTATTAACAGATAGTAAAAATAGAGGCTGCACATAAAATTTTTAAAACACCCCCAAAAAAACCAACTCAAGCAGCCTATTTGGTTTGTTTTAATGTCAGCACATTCTTTACAAAAGAGATGTAAAGATTTTTCAGATGATAAAGTGAAGGAATTAAATGCTATCATTACCTGTCCATAGTTGTCTATTCCAGACACTAATCTGTTGAGGTTTAGCAAATCAAATGATGATCGAAGAGCCTGTCCAAAGGTGGTTAATCCTGCCGATTGTAGATTTTTCAGTTCATTCATGAAAGTGGCATGGTTCTCCTTCCATCCAGCCTACAAAGTAACATTATTCCACACTTATTTTGTGATAGTCTTATTTTTTTAAAAAATCTGCAAGGCAAATAGCAGCTTTTCTTCAATACATTGGGGGTGAGGATGAAAGAATGCATGACACTCCTCACACAGGTAAGCTTTGAGCAAAACCATCGACCAGAAGTATTTCCATCTAATCTATTATTTATTACATCCATATCCCACCTTTTCCTCAAGTAGCAAGATGGCGTACGCTTCTCCCTCTCTCCATTTTATCTACAGAATACTACCTTATGTCAATCCTCACAACAATCTGAAGGCAGCATTCATACCACTATTTAAACTTAATCTGACCCTCATTTTTTAATTGGTGTATAGTTATTGGATCAATAGCAGAATTCTACAGTTAATGTTGGCAATTTGGAAATTTCTTCCACAGTCTGTGTTCAGTATGTATTTATCATTCTTTTTTCCCTCAATGAGGACTTTGATGGTGTAGCTAGCCAGATATCTGCCGTTCCACCAGCACAATTAACTGTGGAAGGGGTAACGGCAAGATTAATGGGTGAGTTGGATAGAAGGGAGGCTTGCGCGATAAGCACTCCTATTCCAAGAAATAATTAGGAACGCTATATGCAAAATTGTGATAACGACTGCATTTAAAGCTGCCAAATGTTGTTGGTTCTGCAATAAACTAGGACATTTTGCAAAGGACTGCAGATCCAAAAGAAGGCAAAGTACTCCCAAGTCCGTTTCAGTTCCTCAATCAGTCGTCAGCACAGCAGCCGACATTGTATCATAAAGATGGACAAGAGCCGCTAGGTTTTCATGCTCGGACAACAGGTCGTAAAAGAATTAAAGGTGCCAAGTGGAATTCTTCTATTGTGCACTCTGGAGCATCAAAGCATCTTTGCAATGATAGAAGCTTGTTTATTTCTTTCAAAGAGGAAATTGGTAATGTACATTAAGCAAATTCAAAAGTCTTGCAGTCGTTTGGCAGGGGTACTGTTAAACTTGACTCTTTAAAAATTACGATAGCGAACTGCATTTACTACCCGTCAGTGGATACCATATATACTTGAGTATAAGCCTAGTTTTTCAGCACATTTTTTGTGCTGAAAAAGCTGCCCTCGGCTTATACTCGAGTGAGGCGGGTGGTGGGGGTGGCGAGAAAGAAGCCCTTTCTCTCCGCTCGTGCCGCCACCCGCTCTCCCCAGTCAACCATTCCTTAAGAAGTGTACAAGAACGGCGGTTCTTTACTCTCCCCAGGCAGCTTGTTCCATTCCTGAACTGCTCGCATAAATGCAAACTTGGCAAAGGAAGAAGAGGAAGGAGCAGCCCAAAGGGTTGCTTTTGAGCTGCTCGTTCCTCCTCCTCCACAGCGGCAAAGGTGAACCGGCTTATACTCGAGTCAATAAGCTTTCCCAAGTTTTTGTAGGAAAATTAGGTGCCTCGGTTTATATTCGGGTCGGCTTATACTCGGGTATATACGGTAATTCATTGTCAGTAAGTTGTTTTGCTCGTCAAGGAATAACTGTGTTTCACTAAGTCAATGTGTGAGTTTTTCGAACGTCTATTGCATGCCCGGGAGTCTAAGGGTTTATATAGACTGAATGAATGTACTTTATTCGGTCACAGACCAGCATAAAACAAGATATTTGCATTTATAAAAACAATGTAAAAAACAATGTAAAAAATATATGTTTAAATGGGTACTCATTACATGATGAGGGCATATTCAACATATCCAGCCCAACTTAAACCATGTCCTTAAAATCATTGATTAAACATAGATATAACTAATAAAATTTAGACTTTGGTATCGGTTCTATGAGATAGGCTACTAAAATATAGTTCCAACAATATTTTAGGCCACTATTTAAAGTCGATTTACATCACAGACCATCTTTCGACGTATATCTATCAAGGCTGCACAGAATCTGGCGACAGCGTAAGTGATTTCTGGGCTTTCATCCTGTAATAGCAATGAGATATTATGTTGTTCTGAAAGCCCAGGAAACTTATCTAAAATGGGTTGGATAAACCTTGCTCGGACGTCCGTATAATACTTGCAGTAGAAGAAGACATGTTCTAATGTTTCCTGCTGCCCCGCACCACAAGGGCATTTCCTTTCTTCATGGGGTATCTTCTCGTAACAGCCTTCTTGCATTGCTGAAGGTAATGCCCGACATCGGGCCAAAGTGAATGCCCTTCGCTGCTTTGGAATTTCAAGATTAGCTACATATGGCATTTGGGTGGTCAAATATCGTCTATTTTCACTAATCAGAAATCTTGGGGAGCTGGCCAAGTCAGCTTGTCTTTGAGTGTCTACCACTCGCTGTTTAATAGTGTTTCTTGCTCCTTCATACCCCATGGCAAGCAGGGTTTGTGGATTAAATCCGAGGGTTGCTATTATTTTCCCCACTGCTCCTTTCCATGTTGTTTGGAAGTCATCTTTGATGGTCAACGGAGCCAGGCCACTCGGGAAGAAGACTAGTCTCCTTTATAGACTGTATTTTCGCACCTACTCAAAACCGCCTGTAAATTGCAGAGCAGCACAGTCAAGACAAGGGTTGAAAAATGTAAGACCACAAGAATGAGATTAAGGTTGCACGCAAGGGTAGATGCTCAGACAGGAAAGTAACTGAGCCATTTGAGCGTGTACATTGTGATTTAGTTGGAACACTCCCATCATCATTAGGAGGTTCTAAGTACTGGCTTACTCTGATAGACCAGTATAGCAGATATTGTTGGAATTATGCAATTGCTGAAAACTCACAAGCATTTGAGAAGTACAAAGTTTTTTGCAGCTGGGTAAAAAACGCACTTTAACAAACCTATTAAGAACCTGTTTTCTGACCGGGGTGGGGAATTTGTTTCTGAGGATTTTGAGAATTTCCTGGAAGCACAGGGGACTAATCATGAGTTATCTTGCCCCTGAAGTCCCTGGCAAAATGGGCTTGTTGAAGTTGTGCAGCATGATTTGCAGGCAGGTGTTGAAACTTACCTGCACAATGCTAATCTGCCCAAAGTTTTTTGGGCTGAAGCACTCCATGCTTTTTGCTATGTCAAGAATCGTAGCTATCATTCTGGTTTAGATATCACCCCCTATGACGGGGATCGGCAACCCGCGGCTCCAGAGCCGCATGCGGCCCTTTCAGACCGTTGCTGCGGCTCCCGGCAGGGCCGGTGTGTCTACTTAGACTAGGGCGGCGAAATGAAGGGGGTGCAGCGCCGTGCCGCACTGCTAGCCCGCCTGCGCCCTCCGCGCCGTAACGCGTTACGCCGCGCTGCGCTGCTGGCCCGCCTGCGCCCGCCCACTTCTCCACCTGGCCGGGCGGCTGCTACTGCTCATGCGTGACGCCGTGCCTCGTTTCGTGCTAGCGCAGGCGCAGCAGCAGACCGCAGCAGTTTCCCTCCTTGGCGCGGCTGCTGCTGGCTGCTGCGTGGAGCAGGAGGATTCGAAGAGTCGACGACGAGGCGACGACTCGAAGAGGTAAGAAGGCAGCTGCGGGCTGGGCCAGGGGCGGCGGGCGGCAGGCGAGGGCGAGGGGGAAGGTGAGCCGAGTCCGGCGGCGGCGGGGCGCGCGAGGGAGCATCTCCGAGGCCACGGCCAGGCTGGCGGGTGGGGAGGGAGGGGTGCAGCCAGGTCGCCCGGGGGTCGAGGGGATGGCGAACTTCCAAGGGCGGGAGGGGAAGGCTCAGAGAGATCGGGGTGAAGGGGTGGTGGTGGGTCCGGGGAAGGATGCGAGGGACCGAGAGCTCCTCTTTTCTTTTGGAGGGGGGAGGAATCCCGACGGCAAGCGGCGATGAAAGAGACCCCTGAAAAAACGGGGTGGAAGAAGGTGATCCTTCTACATTCCCCTTGTTCCTGTTTTGCTGGAGGGGTTGGGGGAGAGCAGTTACCTTGCGACCACCCTAAAGGGAAGTCGAACCGGGACCCCAACCCTGATGCCCCTCTGCGGGTTCCAGACCCCTCAAGACGCGTCGGCCGGTGTCCCCTCCGGCAGGAATCTCTCGGGGCGCTCCGGGCTCTGCGCGTGCTGCGAGGCGCGTCTGTGGTGCGCATGGGGGAGGGGTGTTCCTTTCGGCTGCAGAAACGGAGAGGGGGAGTCCACGTCAGGGTTAAGGGACGCGGAGGACGCCTGGGTAGAGATTTCCCCCCCGCTCTGCCCCCTCCCTGCGAGGCTCCTGCGAATGGAGATGTGGGCGCGCTCGGGAGAGACTTAGCGCGCAGGGCAAGGGGTGAGCTGTGCCAAGGGAGGTTTCTGGGCGAAGGAGAGCTTCAGAGAGGAGGGCAGAGGATGCTTGGGGTGGGGTGGGGGGTTGGAAGCATCCTTGGGGCAAGAACAAGATAAGCCCAGTCGAGCATTGGCGGGGGTGGTGCCGTGGTGAAGACAGAATGGGAAATGTGGCCTTTCGGAGGGACGTCTCCATCTTCTGCACTGCCGGGGAGCCGAGGTCCCTTCGCCCCTCCATATAGAATATTTGAGGAGGCTGCTCCCTCCCCGAGTTGATCGGCATTGCCATTCAAATGGTGTATGCACGCTGTGTCATGTGTTCAATTATGCAGATCTCCCCCCAAAATATTTTATTCAAGTTGGCACCCTTGTCTGGAGGGGTATACCTCGGCTTCTCCCTCCTGCCTAGGAATCTGACTGTGCTCCATGTCTACGGAGAGATGGATCCCTGAAAAAGGGGGTGGGTCCAAATGACAGCCATCTGCCAGGAATGCTTTGGTGGTGTTTCCTGCTTGGCAGGGGGTTGGACTGGATGACAGTCTCTTCCAACTCTAAGATTCTATGATTCTATGCTGCTGTTCCAGGGCTCTGGGAAGATGGGCAGCCTGAGTGGGGGTGCCTGCTGCTCATGACGGGATCGCCTCGTTCCTCTCGCTGGCTTCAACCTGCTGGCCATGTGCGTTGGAGGAGATCCCGGCTGCGCCGCCTCCACCACTGCAGCAGCATCAGGACCGAGAAGGGCCCGGAGGAGACTCCAAACCTGGACTTTTCTTGTTCTTGTTCTTGTTCTTGTTCTTCTTCTTCGGGTTGCCATGGTGGTTGTGGGGGGTGACGACTCCGCCCATTATTTTGCCTCTCTCTCTCTCTCTCTCTCTCTCTCTCTCTCTCTCGTTACTTGAAGGAAATGAGGGTATCAGAAGCCACCTTTATGGCAATGGCTTTTTTCACTTGTAGTATAGCAGGTTAGAAAGAAGCCTTTCTCAAACTTGGTGCCCTCCATACGTTTTGGACTACAACTCCCATTGGCCCTTGGCAGCATGACCAATGGTCAGAGATGATGGGATTTGTAGCACAAAACATTTAGAAGGCACCAGTGTGGCAGGTAGCTAGCTGTATTCCTGCCAGGAGGTAGAATTGTACTGGGGACTAGTGGAGAAGCTAGCTTGCCAAATTTGCCAAGTTTGGGTAGTCAGACACGACAGCTGGGGGGGGGGGGTCATGCATCTGACTAAATATCTTTTTTAGGCTATTGCAGTTACAGGTAGGTAGCCGTGTTGGTCTGCCATAGTCAAAATAAAATAAAAACATTCCTTCCATGTCGCAATGGGTTTGCGGCTCCCAGTTTCCCCCCCCCCCCCCTTCGGAAACGGGTCCAAGTGGCTCTTTTTGTCTTAAAGGTTGCAGACCCCTGCCCTATGAGATGTTGTTTTAAAAAGCCCTAATCTGAAATACCTATGCATTTGGGGTTCGGATGTTGTTATGCAGGGGTGGCCAAACTTACCTGGCCTCAGGCCGGTTCCTCTAGCACCGATCACGCGGCGGGCCGGAGGACGGGGGAGCACGCGCCCATACGTGCACACATGCTATTTCCGGTGCTTTCGGGTTGGCGGAGCGCCAGAAATAGCTTGTGCGCATGCGCGTCATTTTCGGCGCACTTCTGGGCTGGCGGAGCGGCAGAAATAGCTTGTGTGCGTGCGCACGGGCCTCCACAGACCTGGAAGTGTGTCGGAAAGGACGCTTGCGCATGCACAAGCTATTTCCGGTGCTCTGCTGACCTGGAAGTGGCCAGCTGCGCCGCGCCATGCTGCTAAGAGCAGGCGGCAGCAGCAGGCAGCGGGGGTCACCACGGGCTGGATAACTAAGTCCCTCGGGCAGCATCCAGCCCGCAGGCCTTTGTTTGGGGAAACCTGCCGTTATGCATTATCCTGCTAAGCAGAAATTGGGTGAGCGCAGTGTTCAGGGAAAATCAGGGTGGATTTGATTTAAATCACTAGTCAGTAAGGCTCAGTGTGTATTTAAATTAAAAAAAATCCGATTTAAATAAAAAAATCTATTTAAATCAAAAAAATCCAATTTAAATCCAAAAAATCCGATTTTAAAAAAATCAGGTTTTTTTTTTATTTAAATCCACCCTGAACCTTACTGACTAGTGATTTAAATCGTGATTTAAATCAGTTTGATTTAAATCAAATCCACCCTGGGGAAAATTAATGGGCTATCAGCAGTGGCCGTACAGAATTTACATACCAGCAACTGGAAAATTTCATATTACCAGAAGCATGATACAAACTGTAAATTGGAATGGAGTTGCTGTTTTCCAAAATACTGAGGGTATAGATAATACTGAGGAGGAATGTTTTGAAGATGATGTAAAGGTGATACATTACACCGGTTAAACTAGCAAAACTTTATTAAGTTGCGAATAAATGTTGGAAATGTAAGGGGGGAAAGGTACCTTTTATCATATGTGGTGGGAATTTAAGAAGGTGAAATGCTTTTGGGATATGATATATACTGTACTTATGAAAATGTTGAAATATACATTTGTTAAGAAACTAGAAGCTTTCCTACTGGGAATCATAGGTACAGATATTAAAAAGCAAGATATAAACTTTTCCAATATGTTGTAACTGTGGTGAAAATATTAATTGCACAAAAATGGAAACAAGAAGAATCACCAACACAGGAAGAATGGACACTGAAACTAATGGGAGTATGCGGAATTAGACAAAATGACGGGAAGAATCCGAGAACAGCGGGACTAGAAGTTCATCAAAGATTGGACTAAATTTGCATATTATCTGAAAGACAATTGCATTCAATTGAATACGTTGGTAGGACTTCGAGAAGCTTTGTAGATTAAAAAAGGAATGTCATTGTAGTATGGAATTTTAGTGATAAGTTTAAGCTTGATAATTTAAGCAATGATTGATATGTGAAGTATAGATGTTAGAGATGAATGTTAGGATATCATAAGGAGGGTTTGACAGAAGTCATGGCCCTAAAAAGCCAAAATGTAAAGATTTGAAAAGATAATGTGATGGATTTTAATACTGTATTGTTATAAAATTAATAAAAAATGATATGGCAAAAAAGATAATACTGAGGAGGAAAGGGAAGAAGCAGTGGCAGCGGCAGGGAATAATAGTGATTCGGAATTAATGGAAGATGATGAAAAACCTGTTGAGTCTGGTAATTTGTTTGAGGATTTAAAGTTACAGGCACCCGAGGGGAGTTTAGGTTCCCTTGAGTTTTCGGACCGTGAGCTTAGCCTACAGGCATCTTTTCAGTCTGACAATGATGATTTAAAACCTGAAACTAGTAGTTTACTTAGTCCCATTAAGTCTGAAGAGTCTAACTCTCCTTCCAGACTGAGACATTCAAATAGAAAGACAGGAGTCACAACGTTTTGCAGATGAACATTTCAATACTGTGTACGCCAATAAGGCAATTTTTGAGCCAAAAAGCTACAATGATGTTCGGAATTTACCTAAGCACCAAGCTGTGAATTGGTATAAAGCTATGAACTCTGAGACAGCTTCTTTAAAAGAGCATAACACTTGGTCTCTTGTACCACAAACCCCAGATATGAGACTTATTGATTCAAAATAGGTTTATAAAGTTAAAATGAGTGACAAAAACGAAGTTGTAAGGTACAAGGCTAGATTAGTTGCTAGGGATTTTCAACAAATTCCAGGTGAAGATTATTGATTTGTGTTATTCACTAAGTGTAAAATATGAAACAGTTAAGCTGTTGTTAAAAGATGCATCACAACATGGACATTCTATTTATCAATTGGATATAAAAACTGCATATTTGTTTGCAGATTTAAAATAACAATTTTTATGTGTGTTCCTGATGGCATAGACGCCACTGAAGGATTGGTATGCAAATTAAATAAATCCCTTTATGGTCTGCACCAGAGCGGAAGGAATTGGCACCAAACTTTAGCGAGAGAATTGCTGGATATTGGTTTTTCGCAAGGAAAGGCAGACAACTGTGTTTATTAAGGAAAGGGCAAACTCTGTAACAAAAATATGTGTGTATGTAGATGACGTGTTAATTTCTACAAAGACTAAACAGGAATATGAACAGATAGTATCACAATTGCAGAAGAAATTTGATGTGGTGGAATTAGGCATAGCACCAAACAACAACATCCCCTCACTTCAACAGAACACAGCGCACATCCCAAACTAGTGATGTTAAATTCTTGAGAATAATCTTTTACAAAATATTTTCAAGAATATTCTCGATTAATGTGAATATTAGAGAATTTTCATTAAAAATAGAATATTCATTTTAATGCATTGAAAATGATGTAATTTTAATGCATTGAAAACAATATACATGTAATTAGTTAATATACATGTTTATTCATGGATAAACTTGTTCAATGGCAACTAAAAACTGTACAGATACTTTTTTTCCACGGGTGTCAAACACAAGGCCCGGGGGCCGAATCCGGCCCGCCAGACCTCGTCACGTGGCCCGTGTAGCCGCCGCCAGCCGCCAGCCTTCACCTTTTATTGTCGCTTTTTTTTAGCTATTTTTGAATATCTACTTGCCATTATTCTGACTATGTTTCTGCTTTCAGAGCTAGTTATTACTTACATTATTACAAAAAACAGTAATAATTGAATGCAGTGACAATAATTTATGATAATAAAGAATGGACACATAGTCCATCAGATACAACCGGCCCTTTGAGGGTGACCAAACTGCTGATGCGGCCCCCGATGAATTTGAGTTTGACACCCCTGTTTTATTCAATGGGAATGGGGCAACACAGTGAATTCATATTCTTGGATTTTTTTGTACCAAACTTGAAATTGAAAATTGGCATGTTAAGGTTTGATACAAGTAAATTCAGTACAGTGGTACCTTGGGTTAAGAACTTAATTCGTTCTGGAGGTCCGTTCTTAACCTGAAACTGTTCTTAACCTGAAGCACCACTTTAGCTAATGGGACCTCCCACTGCCGCTGTGCCGCCAGAGCACAATTTCTGTTCTTATCCTGAAGCGTTATTTCTGGGTTAGCGGAGTATGTAACCTGAAGCGTATGTAACCTGAGGTACTACTGTAATAGGCTATCTTGTGCTTCTAACACTTAATAACTGTTTTGGTGACTACAACACAGCTTGATAAACAAAACTATATATGATCACAATGAGGCAAAAGGGGAAGCCCCATCAATACTTGATTCCTGCTTGTTGAAGACGTTGAATACATGGGTGTAGGTTTTTTCTTTGGTTTAGGGTCTCTTGTGACAAATCCTGAAAGACCAGAATGGAATTTTGTCCATATCGGAGGTTGCCTGAGTTTCTGAGGTTGTTCCGTATTTCTTCTTTCTTTTTGTGGCGGGTGAAGCAAAAAATATGTGCTGGTCCCATGGGTTACCCGAGAGGCGAGGTCTATGGTCAAAGGTTCAGCATAGAGACAGCCCGTAGTAGCTGAAGCTGGGTGCAGGGCAGGGAGTCAGGCGAAGTCAGGAACAGGTATGCAGGCAGGGAACCAGGGCAGGCAGGAAAGCAAGACAGGTCTCAAGCAGGAACACTGGCAGGAACTAGCAACCAACCATGTTGCTCCTGCAACCCGGGGTGGGGTCTGGCTGCCTTTTATCTAGAACGGGGTAACAGATGGCCCTGATCCCCTGGCGAATCATTACCTCACCTCGGCTGAAGGCGAGCACTCCTCCTGCAAGTACTTCGGTCTCTCCTTCTATCAGCCCTGAGTCTCTGCAGCTTGGGAGACGCCTGTGGGTTACAGGACCCAGGGGCCACCTCAGCCCCAGCCGGGAGTGGGCCAGCTGCTGGTGACGACCCGGCTGATGGCAACGAGGTATCCCCTGCATCTGAAACCAAGGCAGACTCGGGCCCTAGACTCGGCTCAGCTGAGTCTTGTTGCAGGGGAGGCTGAGCAGACTGAGGCTCCTCAGGACGATGCCCCAGACTTGGTTCAGCCGATGTCCCAGGCAGAGGATCCAGTGCAGGCTGCAACTCCTCCGGCTCCGAGTCCGAGCCCCAGGCCATCACACAATGATGTCTCGTGGAGGGGCATGGGTCTTAGAACTCTTCCCTTTCCGGATCATCCACTTCCTGTTTCAGGTTTGGGATTGTGGTTTTTAGCCAGCATACGATGAGATCTGCCAGGTTTTTGTCCTGCAGATATTGCAGCATCTACTGCGATCTTCTAGGTCAGGCATAGACAACCTTCTGCCCTCCAGATGTTTTGGCCTACAACTCCTATGATCTGTAGCTAACAGGACCAGTGGTCAGGGATGATGGGAATTGTCCAAAACATCTGGAGGGCCGAAGGTTGCCTATACCTGTTCTAGGTCCACTAGTTTAATTCTCACTTTCATGCTTTCTCTTTCTTGGCGGCTGCCCATATCAGCTAATTTATTTTTCAGACATGTGTTTTCCTCTTGGAGCTGATCTATTTGGTTTAGTTGCATCTGTTTTTCCTTTTCAAGAGTGTAAATGGTGCCAGTGAGTGTTTCCACTTTGGAGGTCAGGTTGCTGATTTTTGTCTCCAGGAAAGTCACCGTGTTCTTCATTAACTCTGCAAGTCTTAGTTACAGAATTAGTTGTTGGGTAGTTGTCCTCATGGGGCAATGTTGCGATCTCTGTCATTTGCCATCTTCTTGGTTGATTCCATCTCGATTGTCTTGGTGGCTTTTGTTTGGGATAGTGATCTGAGGTGAGAATATTCTCCGGAGAATATTCTCGAGAATGAGAATATTCTCCACAAAATGTAAAGTCTAATGTAAGAACCAGTTTTACAACCCACATTTTAAAAATCTAGTAAATAATAAGTCAAGCTGTGATATTGCCAGTGTAAGTAATGAATAATGATTTTTTTTATCCAGTTACATTGCTGGACATTCTGTCATTCATTGTCAGTTCTGAAATGTGCGCTACAGAAAACGTTTTTTATTTTACTTTTAAAAATGCTATACATTTATTTTGATGAACATTTGAATTCATATGTATTCTGTCTCTCACAGCTACAATAAACCTACCATTAAAATTATGTATTGGTCATTTCTTTGTCAGAGGTCAATCGGGCAAATTTAGCAGGGGGTCAAATACTTTCCCCCCTCTACACAGCACACGGCCACCAACATACCAGAAACCCTGCAACTAATAATAATAACAAAAATTAAAAAAATTATTTGTATCCCACCCTCCCCTGCCAGAGCTGGGCTCAGAGCGGCTAACATCATATAAAACACAATCCAGGGTGGATTTGATTTAAATCAAACTGATTTACATCACGATTTAAATCAAACTGATTTAAATCACAATTTAAATCACTAGTCAGTAAGGCTCAGGGCCAATTTATATCAAAAAAATCCATTTTTTTGATTTAAATAACCAAAATCCGCACAAACTGGGCAAGGGAGCGCATAAAATATTGAAAAGCATCAGGAAAAGGATTGCACCCTGCGGCACTCCACACACAACTCCTTCCCTAGCGCAACTCTCTGTCCCCAAACTGAGATAAAGGAGTGCAGCCATTGTCGCACTGTGCCCATCGGCAAGGCGGTGGTCCAAAAGTTCGTGATCGACCATGTCGAAGGCTGCTGACAAATCTAAAAGAATCAGCAGTTCCGACCTGCCTTAATCCAGCTGTCTACGGAGATAATCTGTTAGGGCGTCCCGAGCCGTCTTGGTCCCATAACCAGGGCGAAAACCAGACTGAAATGGATCCAGAGCCAATGTTCCATCCAGAAACCTACCAAGCTGTTCAGCAACTGCTCTCTCAATTACCTTACCAAGGTACAAAAGATTCGAAACTGGGCAGTAATTGGATAGATCTAAAGGATCTAGTGGTGGTTTCTTTAAGTGGACACAACACTGCTTCCTTCAACTCCCCTGGGAATGTCCCCATGCCGAGGGACAAGTTAATGATCTCACCCAGGGGGGCCCACACCTCGTCTGGACACGCTCCAATCAGCCAGGACGGACATGGGTCGAGGAGGTAAGTGGTGGGCCTTCCAGCTCGGAGGAATCTGTCTACATCGGCAGGGAGTATCTGATCGAAGTGGTCCAATACTGGACCCGAGGACAGTCAAGTGGCCTCCAGTTCTGTTACTGTATCCAAATTGGCAGGGAGGTCACGGCGGAGCAGCAAGGTGTTCTTCGCAAAAAAAAAACTTGCAAATGCCTCACAGCTATGAGTCAAATTTGTATTTAAATTTGATTGTACCTCTAGGGACATTAGAAACCTAGATTATTCTAAAAAGTTGTGCTGGGCGAAAGCTAGCAGATGCAATGGAAGCTGAGAAGTAAAACTTTGCAGCTTTCACTGCCATCTCATAGGCTTTCATAAGCGCAATACCCCCAACCTCAATAATACAACCAACCAATAGGCTAAAATCTGATACACAACTAAGATAATGGTATCGCAAGCGAATGGGGGGGTCTGTTCCTAAACAAGGCCCTCGACGTCAGCTGAGACCCAAGACCAAACGTTTGAAAGCCAAATGGTCCAAACTACCCCAAACACCTATATAACTACATATAGGCTACTTTCTGTAATCCACCCCCCACTCTGCAGCCCAACTCTAACTCTAATCCCCCTCTTCCCCTGCCCATCATGGTTTTGGCACAGAAACTGCTTTGGTCGCCCTGTATGATGACCTGTGTCAGGAGAGAGACAAGGGAAACATGTCCCTGTGAATTCTTCTCAACCTCTCAGTGGCTTTCAATAACATCAACCATGGTATCCTTCTGGAGCGACTCTCCGAACTGGGAGTGGGTGGCACCGCTTTGCGATTGTTACAGTCCTACTTGGATGGCAGTTCCGAGAGGGTGTTACTTGGGGAATACTCTTCAGCCCTGTTGAACCTTAAATGTGGGGTTCCACAGGGATCAATCCTATCCCCATGTTGTTTAACATGTACATGAAACCGCTGGGTGGGGTTATCCAGAGGTTCGGAGTACGTTGTCAGCAGTATGCTGATGACACTCCGCTGTGAGGCAGTGGGAGTGCTGGACCAGTGTTTTGCCTTGGTAATGGACTGGATGAGAGCCACCAAAATGAAGCTCAATCCAGATAAGACTGAGGCACTGTTAGTGGGTAGTTCCCTAGACCAGATGGCTGGGAGGTCATCTGCTCTTGATGGGGTTACACTTCCTCTGAAGGAACAGGTTCGTAGCCTGGGGGTACTCCTGGATCCTCTGCAGTCGCTTGAGGCTCAGGTGGCCTCAGTAGCCCGGAGTGCCTTCCATCAGCTTCGGCTGGTGACCCAGCTACACCCCTATCTGGACAGTAATAGCCGAATTACTGTTATCTATGCCGATTTACTGTTATCTGGTAACCTCAAGGTTAGATTACTACAATGCGTCATACCTACAGCTGCCTGAGAAGACGGTTAGGAAACTTCAGCTAGTATAGAATTTAGCAGCCAGGTTGCTCACTGAAGCAAGACGGTTTGAGCATATTACCCCGGTGCAACTGCACTGGCTACCAATTAGTTTCCTGGCCCAATTCAAAATGTTGGTTTTGACCTATAAAGCCTTATACGGCTCAGAACTGCAATACCTCAAGGACCGCCTCTTTCCATACGAACCTACCCGGACCCTGAGATCATCTTCTGAGGCTGTTCTTCAAGTCAACATGAAAAGAGAATGGGTGCCTTACAAGGAATTGTCTCCTTCATGGATCACTGCCTTGTTGTGGTGAAGGAGCTTGAATAATTCAGAGAAGCTATGAGCTATGCCGTGCAGGGCCACCCAAGATGGACAGGTCATAGTAGAGAGTTTTGACTAAACCTGATCCACCTGGAGCAGGAACTGGCAAGCCACTCCAGTATCCCTGTCAAGAAAACTCCATGGACAAAGACAGCAGGCATATAAAAGTTATGACGCTGGAAGATGAGCCCCTCAGGTCGGAAGGTGTCCAACATGCTACTGAGGAAGAGCGGAGGAAAAGTACAGGTAGATTCAGAGCTGATGAAGCGACTGGGTCAAAGCCAAAAGGTCGCTCAGTTGCGGATATGCCTGGAAGCGAAAGGAAAGTCCAATGCTGTAAAGAAAAGTATTGCGTAGGAACCTGGAATGTAAGAACCATGAACCTTGGTAAGCTGGATGTTGTCAAAAATGAGATGGCAAGAATAAATATTGACATCCTGGGCATCAGTGAACTAAAATGGACGGGAATGGGCGAAATCAGTTAGGATGACCATCATATCTACTACTGTGAGCAAGAATCCCGTAAAAGAAATGGAGTGGCCCTCATAGTCAACAAAAGAGTGGTGAAAGGTGTACTGGGATGCAATCTCAAAAATGATAGAATGATCTCTATACTAATCCAAGGAAGACATTTTAAAATCACAGTAATCCAAGTTTATGCACCAACTATAATAAAAAATCTTTATTGGCATCACTTACAAACATTTATGCACCAACTACCAGTGCTGAAGAAACTGCAATTGACCAGTTCTATGAAGACTTACAACACCTTCTAGAAATGACACCAAAGAAGGATGTTCTTCTCATTATAGGGGATTGGAATGCTAAAGTAGGGAGTCAAGACATAAAAGGAACAACTGGCAAGTTTGGCCTTGGAGTCCAAATCGAAGCAGGGCAAGGCTAATAGAGTTCTGTCAAGAGAACAAGCTGGTCATCACAACACTCTTTTCCAACAACACAAGAGACGACGACTCTACACATGCACATCACCAGATGGGCAGCATCAAAATCAGATTGATTATATTCTCTGCAGCCAAAGATGGAGAAGTTCTATACAGTCAGCAAAAACAAGACCTGGCGCGGACTGTGGCTCAGATCATCAGCTTCTTGTAGCAAAATTCCATCTTAAACTGAATAAAGTAGGAAAAACCACTGGGCCAGTAAGATACAATCTAAATCAAATCCCTTATGAATACACAGTTGAAGTGAAGAACAGATTTAAGGATTTAGATTTGGTGGACAGAGTGCCTAAAGAAGTATGGATGGAGGCTCGTAACATTGTACAGGAGGCATCAACGAAAACCATCCCAATGAAAAGGAAATGCAAGAAATTATGAGAAAGCAAAAATAAACAAGGAATTTACCAATCACATTTTAAGGGGAGCATTATATAAAGTATGAAAAAATATGGAAGATATGCAGAAATGCAAACACCATGGTGGATCTCATCAATAGAAGCCATTGCCAGGAAAAGATTAAATATAACAAAAATTTGGCCGACATATAGACAATTAATAGAAAATCATGAAGGCAAATATAAAATAAAACCATTTGAGGAATTAAGGAGATATGGAATTGATAAATGGCAGTATATACAGCTCTACAGTATGTTTAATGCAGATATAAAGAAGGGTTTCTCAAAAGAAATTTCCAAATTTGAAAGAGTGGTGATACAAAATAATAAAAAGTATTATCTGGAGCATATAATCTGTTATTAGAGTGGGATCTGATGGGGGAGGAAGTAAAAGAGACAATGTTAAGATGGTCCAAGGATCTTGGGCATACAATATATCTGGAGCAATGGGATAAATTTTGGGGAAAGGATATTAAATCCACGGCTTCATATAACATTAAGGAAAAAAAATTTAAGATGCATTATAAGTAGTACTTAACTCCTGGGAAACTTGCAAGCATGTACCAATTGAAGTCCAACCTTTGTTGGACATGCAAGAAAGAAGTGGGGACGCTATTGCACATGTGGTGGCTATGCGAGGACATAAAAAAAAATTGGTTAATGGTACATACAGAAATGACAAAAATGATGAAAAAATCAATAGTAAAGAAACCGGAGGCATATTTGCTAGTTTTATTAGATGAGCAAATACCTAGTGGAAAGAAAAGTGTATTTTTGTATGCTAGCACAGCCGCCAGAATGGTGATAGCAGCTAAATGGAAAACACAACAGGTCCCAACAAAGGATGAGTGGATAGGCAAGTTAAACGAGTATTTGTTAATGGCAAAACTGACAGCAGCAGTAAGAAACCAAACAAATCAAAATTTGAAGAAACAATGGAAATGTTATGAGGAGTATATGGAGAAACATTGCTCAAAGAAAGAAGTGCTAATAAGCTTGGAGTAAGAGGTATGAAGGAATTTCTAAATAATGAATTAATACAAAGAATTAAAGATGATTATAGAAATATATAGAAATTAAGATTGTACAAATAGTGAACAAATAGCTTATAATGGAAGTCAAAAGACTGATGGAAGGAAGTCAGAGGGGTGTTTGGTGGTGGGTGTGAGGATGGAAAAATGGGAAATGCATGATAAAAATGATATTGTATGTTAATGTGAGAATGTATTGGATGTATTGTGTTTTAATCAATAAAGTTTTTGCTATCTATCTATCTATATATATATATGGATATATGGAAAGGAAATGCAAGAAGGCAAAGTGGCTGTCCAATGAAGCCTTACAAATAGCAGGGGAGAGAAAGCAAGCAAAATGCGAGGGAGATCGTGAAAGATACAGGAAACTAAATGCAGATTTCCCAAAAATAGCAAGGAGAGACAAGAGGGCCTTCTTAAACAAGCAATGTAAAGAAATAGAGGAAAACAACAGAATGGGAAAAACCAGGGATCTGTTCAAGAAAATTGGAGATATGAAAGGAATATTTCATACAAAGATTACCATAATAAAAGACCAGGGTGGATTTGATTTAAATCAAACTGATTTAAATCTCCCTGCTTATTTAACTTACCGGTATATGCAGAATTCATCATGCGAAAGGCTGGACTGGATGAATCCCAAGCCGGAATTAAGATTGCCGGAACAAATATCAACAACCTCAGATAAGCTGATGACACAACCTTGACAGCAGAAAGTGAGGAGGAATTAAAGAACCTTTTAATGAGGGGGAAAGAGGAGAGCGCAAAATATGGTCTGAAGCTCAACATCCAAAAAACTAAGATCATGGCCACTGGTCCCATCACCTCCTGGTAAATAGAAGGGGAGGAAATGGAGGCAGTGAGAGATTTTACTTTCTTGGGCTCCATGATCACTGCAGATGGTGACAGCAGTCACGAAATTAAAAGACGCCTGCTTCTTGGGAGAAAAGCAATGGCAAACCTAGACAGCATCTTAAAAAGCAGAGGCATCACTTTGCCGACAAAGGTCTGTATAGTTATAGGTCTGTATAGTTAAAGCTATGGTTTTCCCAGTAGTGATATATGGAAGTGAGAGCTGGACCATAAAGAAGACTGATCGCCGAAGAATTGATGCTTTTAAATTATGGTGCTGGAGGAGACTCTTGAGAGTACAGTGGTACCTCTGGTTACGTACTTAATTCATTCCAGAGTTCCGTTCTTAACCTGAAGCACCACTTTAGCTAATGGGACCTCCCACTGCCGCTGCGCCACCAGAGCACAATTTCTGTTCTTATCCTGAAGCAAAGTTCTTAACCTGAAGCATTATTTCTGGGTTAGCGGAGTATGTAACCTGAAGCGTATGTAACCCGAGGTACCACTGTATCATGGACTGCAAGAAGATCAAACCTATCCATTCTTAAGGAAATCAGCCCTGAGTGCTCACTGGAAGGACAGATCCTGAAGCTGAGGCTCCAATACTTTGGCCACCTCATGAGAAGAGAAGACTCCCTGGAAAAGACCCTGACGTTGGGAAAGATGGAGGGCACAAGGAGAAGGGGATTACAGAGGATGAGATGGTTGGACAGTGTTCTCAAAGCTACCAACATGAGTCTGACCAAACTGCAGGAGGCAGTGGAAGATAGGAGTGCCTGGCGTGCTCTGGTCCATGGGGTCACGAAGAGCTGGACACGACTAAACAACAACAATAAGGAATTTTAAGAGAGATTGAAAACCAATTAAAATTGAAAGAATTTAATGATATAAGGTATTTGTTTACAGACTGGTTACAAAATCACCAACTTAATGATGTATTCAGGTGTGATAAAAGAGTGGGTTTGGGAAGGAATTTTCAAGGTTTGAAAAATAAAAAATGTATAAACTACTGTTGGAATGGGAGACAAAAGATGAAGTAAAAGCAGTGATGATACACTGGGCAAAGGATGTAGATTATAACATACCAATTAATCTATGGGAGGATTTGTGGAAAGAGGATTTAAAATTTATGGCTTGTTGTGCATTGAAGGAAAACTGTATGAAAATGATGTAATCGTTGGTACTTGACTACAGTAAAGTTGGCAAAAATGTACAAAAATACATTTAAGTTATGCTAGAAATGTAAGGATAGATAGGGTTCTAGCATATATGGTAGAGTCATGTAAGGCAGTAAAGGGCTTCTGGGAAATGATAATGAATTGGAAAAAATGTTTAAGATAACATTTGTTTAAAAAAAACCAGAAGCATTTCTACTAGGTTTAACAGAAGAAATACCAAGAGACCTAAAAAGACTTAATGTATGCGACAACAGCTGCAAGAATGTTGTTGGCACAGATGTGGAGGGAAGAGAAGGTCCCAACCAAAGAAGAGTGGATTACCAAAGTGATGGACTATGCTGAAATGGCAAAGATGACAGTGAAGATCAGACATCAAGACAATAAAAAATAAACAAAAATGGGAAAAAATTGTTGAATACCTTAAAAACCACTGTAGCTATTTAGAAACATTAGCAGGTGTAAGGTCCTCAGTTAATTGCTCATGAGTGACCAGCCGAACTGCATAGCTTCTTTTTAATGGTTTTATTGTGCAAAACTATTTACAGTGCAGAGCTAACAAATCACGTCTGTCTCATCCATCAGCAGAATCCGGGAGTGCCCCTTTCCGGTTTCTCCCCCAGCATAAGAGTCTAGGGATACGAAATCCCCTCCTTCTTTCCCTACGTGGCACCCCTTTGCGCAATTGGGGGGACGGAAGTGGCGTGCCTCCCTCTGCGCCAGCGGGGTGTGAGGTCTCTCTAAAATCCCCAGAGCCTTGGCTGCCAGTTCCCTGAACCTCCTCCCCTTCCCCACTTGAGGCATCACTGCTGCTCCCACTGGAAGAGGAAGTGCTGCTTCTCAGGTGTTGCTGAGGCTCTCTGTAGCATCCCGAAAGCCCTTGCACCACCCTGCGCTGAGCCGGGGAGAGTTCCCTGACAGCAGGATTGATATAACATTTATGGAGATGAAATAGAATGGATAATTATAATTATATGCAAGAAAAGAGGGTAAAATATGGAAACCAGGGTGGGACAGGGGGAAGTCTGTGGGGTTTGTATAATCCCAGTATTGTATGTATGGGAAATGTTAACATAAAAAACTGAAAATTAAAAATAAAATAAAATAGAAAGTAGCATTTCGGGGGGGGGGGGTAATTGCTTTTGTCTTGTGAACTGCCCTGAGACCTCCAGGTACAGGGCAGTGTGTAAGTTGAATAAATAGTAATAATAATAATAATCACACTTTATGTCAGTACAACTGTCAGGTTTTCTGGGCATCTTAATGATGCAAGAGGCGTTCTGATCCTGGGAGTCTAGCCTTGCCCACTGTAATACGGGCACTTTTCCTTTGTCTAGAAAAGGGGAGGTTTGGTTTCACTTTCCCCTCTGCCTTCTTCTCAGCCTTATTGCTTTGTGTTACTGCTGAATGTGAGTTTCTTTGTTTGCTGCAAGCATGCAGCTAAAGTCTGTAGGACTTGTGTATGTGCTACTAAATAAAGCCTAGTTTAGTTTAGTAGCACTGGCGTCTGTCAAGTTATTTCAGACAGCACGGAGAAGCAGACCTAAAAGCCATCCCGACGCTGCGGTTAACTCTGCTGGACTGGAGAACGCTCAGGGCGCAGCGAGAAGTGTGCCTGGGCGCCATTGATGTCGGAGACGATCGTAAAGGTGATTGATTGCAGTGCCGGCCAGCAGCACTACTTGGGTCAAAGGTTTTATGACCCAATATCAATACTACTAGAACAGGTTATGGCTTAATGGCTTAATTGCTTTATTGCCAAGAAGCTACGCTTTGATGGCGAGGCGTCCTGAGGAGATTGATGGCCAGGACGGGAGGTCTGCATGTCTGCTGGGGCCGGCAGCCGATAGCCCAGCTGGAGGACTGTTTTGTGCCATGCTCTTGAGGCACAAAGCAGGGAAACCTCGCTGGTGAAGAGAAGCCGTTTTCCGGAGCTGGGAGCTGAGAGGCGAGTGCTGAGTTTGCAGCCACGTGAGTTACCTCAAGCCCCAGGGGGGAGATGGCGCAGTCCCATGAGAGTTTCGTGCCACCCTTTCCAAGGTTGGATGGGAGAAACTGGCAAGATTGGGCCAAGAAAATGCAGATTTTTCTGACTGCTAAAGACCTTTGGACTTGTACTGAGAGCCCACCAGTTCAAGCCCCTGCTGCTGAGGCAGCTGCAGCACTTAAGAAAGACCAGAGGGCTACTGCTCACATAGTCATGGGCATAGAGGAAGAGCTGATGGTGCACATAGACGCTGCTACTAACGCCCACCAAATTTGGGAGTGTCTTAAGCGTGTGTTCCAAAGAACGTCAGCTGGTGCCAAAATTCATACAACTAGACAGCTGTTTGAGTTACGTTTGCAAGAAGGAGGCTGTGTGCGTCAACATGTGGCCAAAATGCTGGCATTCTTCAACAAGTTGAGACAGCTGAATGTTCCTTTCTCAGAGGAACAAAAGGTCTATATCCTTTTGAGCTCACTAGACCCCAGTTATGAGACTCTTTCCCTAACGCTGGAGTCCATGCCTGCAAGCCAGTTGAATCTGGACTATGTTACTGGGAGGCTGCAGGATGAACAGGACCGGAGGCAGAGAGAGAAAGGGAAAGCTGTTAAGGGGGGTTGCTTTTTGCCTAAGCCCAGGAGTGGAGAAAACGCTGAGAGCTCTGTTAAAGCTTTTGCAGCTAAGCGCTGTTATCTATGCAATTCTGATAAGCATCTTCAGGCAAACTGCGACCAGGCTGACTTCAAAGATGGTTTCCATGGCAACCGGGAGATGAAAGGAAGACCACGTCATGGGAGAAGAGGACCTTCCAGAGCAAGCAGAGGAGGGGCTGGAGCCCACTGCAAGGCAGCTGCATATGCTTTTGTTGGAAAGACAGTTGCTAACCCCAAGCTGCGTTGGCTTCTCGACAGTGGTGCTGGAAGGCATCTAGCGCCACCTAGCAGCCAGTTGCGGAACTGCAGGCCGATCCAAGATGCAACTGCAGTCACTCTGGCTGATTCAACCACAAGACCTGTTACCAAAACTGGTGTTATTTTCATGCCTTGTCTTAATGATGATATTGATGTGTATGTTTTAGATGGTATGAAATTTGGTTTACTTTCTGTTTCAGCTTTAGACAATGCAGGTTATCTGGTCAGCTTTGGCAACCAGGTATGCACCATCTCCAAAGATGGGAAACAATTGGTCCAGGTGAAAGGCCATGATGGGGTGTATATGCTGGAAACTGACAACAGCGCCGCAGAGAGGGCGCAGGGTGCTGAAACAAGTAATGGCATCTCTGAGGAGACTCAAGCTCAGTATGCCAACTTACCCACGCATGATCAGTGTTTGCATTTATGGCATCGCAGGTTCTCGCACGCAAATTGGAAATACGTGTGCAAACAGGTAGAGTGCACTGATGGTTGTTAAATGAAGGAGTGCTCCAAGTTTCTAGACTGTAGAGCTTGTAAAAGAGCCAAAGTGCATTCTTGCAGCTACCCATCGTCTGATAGGGTGACCAAACAAGCTTTCGAGCTTGTGCATGCGGATCTCTGTGGTCCAATGGGGGTGCCAAGCATGGGTAATTCTCGCTATGTTCTTTGTCTCACTGATGATTTTAGTCGGGCAGGTTGGATTTTCACACTCAAAGACAAGGGGCAAACAGCGAAGGAGATTATAGAATGGGTGAAAGCAGTAGAGCTGGAATTTGGAACCCGCGTGAAAGCGTTTCAGACAGACCGAGGCACAGAATTTTGTGCATCTAAGCTGCAGGATTTCTTTCGTGCCAAGGGTATCAAGCATAGAAAAACTGCTCCTTATTCTCCTCAAGAGAATGGTGTTTCAGAGAGGAGGAATAGAACAATGCAGGAGGCAGTAGATGCTCTCTTGTTTGACTCAGGCTTGCCAAGATACTATTGGGCTGAAGCTTGGAGAACTGTCTGCCACACTCTTAACAGGACATACAGTTCCGTGATAGGGACCACGCCCTACTTTCTACTCTATGGAAAAAAGCCCAAGGTCCACTATTTTCGGACCTTCGGGGCAGAAGCTTGGGTTCTTATCCCCAGACATTTGTGTAGAAAGGGCAGTCCAAGATCACAAAAGTTGATTTTCTGTGGCTATGAGACAGGTTCGAACGCCTGGAGATTTGCTTTCCCAGATGGCGATCGTTCACGAGTGACAATCAGCAGGAGCGCTGAGTTTTGTGAGCAGCAAGGCTGGAAAAGGATTCATGGAAATCCTGAGGTGCTCACAGATCCGTTCAGCGATCTTGATTATGAAGATCCGCCAGTTACACCTGCCAGTGGTGCAGAAGGTGGTCAACCTGCTGGTGTTTCGGGCCGCATTCCCGAACACGACCAGGGTGCAGTGTCAGAGGGGGCAATCCCAAAAAGACAGGTGAAGACAGAACCCAGTAGTGCACCCACATCTCCAGAAGTAGCTAGGAGAGGCAAGCGAGGTAGGTCTCCAAGGTCTCCAACAGGGAAGCCCAGTCCAGGGGGACATAGCAAGCGCAGTAGGTCGCTTGGTGGTTCACCAGACGCCAGGGACTCTCAGGCTGAGTCTAGCACGTCTGGGTCAGGGGGCGAGTCACCGGTGGTGCCACGGCGTTCCAAGCGCACTACAAAGGGGAAACCTCCTGACAAGTTCCAAGCCACTAATGTTTGGGCCGGTTTTGCTCACTGCGAACCGGAAAGCTTCGCTGAGGTGCAGAGATTACCTCAGGCGGAATCCAGCAAGTGGCAACAAGCAATGGAGAAAGAACTTAGTGCCATGAAATCTCTTGGAGTTTTCACGCTGACAACTCTGCCAGCTGGACAGCAAGCTGTGAGCTGTCGCTGGGTCTATAGATTGAAACCCACTGCAAGTGGAGAGCCACAATATAAGGCTAGATTGGTGGCAAGAGGTTTCAGCCAGAGGCCAGGAGTGCATTACTCACAAGTCTATGCACCCACATCCCGTAGTGAAACAATGAGATTGCTTCTTGCTGTAGCAGCGCAGAGAGGCGCAGAAGCTGCTCATTTTGACATTGATGTCGCCTACTTAAATGCACCGCTGCAGGAGGAAATCTATATGTTACCTCCTCCGGGTTTTGAGGGTGACAGACCAGGTCTAGTATGGAGGCTACACCGCTCCATTTATGGTCTCAGACAGTCCGCGAGAAACTGGAATCAGTGTCTCGACCAAGCGCTGGAAAAGGTAGGTTTTAAGAAAAGTCATGCGGACAACTGTTTGTACATAAAAGGGACAGGTCAGCAACAAGAATTGGCCCTGATCTTTGTCGACGACATTGTTCTAGTGGCCAACACAAACAAACAGGTGCAGGAGTTTGCAAGTAAGCTGAAGCAGCACTTCAAACTCAACGAGTTGGGTCCTGTGAACATGTATCTAGGGGTTCAGATTCACAGAGACCAAAATGGCAGTTTTGTGTTGAACCAGAGCGCAAAGATTGATCAGTTGCTCAGGAAATTCAATATGGCAGACTGCAAAGGTGCAAGGACACCAATGGAAACGAGTTTTGTAACTGATAACCAGACTGTTGAAAAAAGAGAGTTTGAGAACCAAGAGGTATATCAATCTGCTCTGGGAAGCCTGCTCTATCTCTCGCAGTGGAGCAGGCCCAATATTGCATTTGCAGTTAATCTGCTGAGCCAAGAGGCAGCAAAGCCCAGTGTGATGGCATGGAATGGGGTCAAAAGAGTCCTTAGATATTTGCAAGAGACCAAAGAGTTTAGCCTCACACTGACAGCCCAAGGTGATGAACAGCTTCAATGTTGGGTGGATGCTGATTGGGCTTGCGGCTCAGACAGAAAGTCAATTTCTGGAATAGTGGTAAAATTTGGAGGTTCTGTAATTGGCTGGAGGTCAAAAAAGCAGAGTTTAATTGCTCTATCGTCAACTGAGGCAGAGTTCAGTGCTCTTTCAGAAATGTGTCGAGAGCTTGAATTCTACAAGTGCCTAGTGCAGGAAGTGTGTGAGAAGTGTTACCTACCCATCACCATATGGGAGGATAACCAGCCATGCCTGAAGCTGGCTGAATCCGGTCAATTCAACGCACGAACCAAACATCTGGATATTCGGTTCAAAAATGTGCATGAGAGCGTTAGGACAAATGTGGTCAAGCTGAAATATTGTCCTAGCGAAATGAATCTTGCTGATGGATTCACAAAGCCCTTGAGTTTCCAGAAACACGAAGTTTTCTGTGATGGGTTAAATGTTGAATGAAATGTATATATGTCTACCCAGGATTGCGAACGAGAGGGGGTGTCAGGTTTTCTGGGCATCTTAGAGTTAATGATGCAAGAGGCGTTCTGATCCTGGGAGTCTAGCCTTGCCCACTGTAATACGGGCACTTTTCCTTTGTCTAGAAAAGGGGAGGTTTGGTTTCACTTTCCCCTCTGCCTTCTTCTCAGCCTTATTGCTTTGTGTTACTGCTGAATGTGAGTTTCTTTGTTTGCTGCAAGCATGCAGCTAAAGTCTGTAGGACTTGTGTATGTGCTACTAAATAAAGCCTAGTTTAGTTTAGTAGCACTGGCGTCTGTCAAGTTATTTCAGACAGCACGGAGAAGCAGACCTAAAAGCCATCCCGACGCTGCGGTTAACTTTGCTGGACTGGAGAACGCTCAGGGCGCAGCGAGAAGTGTGCCTGGGCGCCATTGATGCCGGAGACGATCGTAAAGGTGATTGATTGCAGTGCCGGCCAGCAGCACTACTTGGGTCAAAGGTTTTATGACCCAATATCAATACTACTAGAACAACAACACACTTAAATTCAATAGAGAATACAAGGTGAGAGACACGGGACAGGCCAGACGGGTTGGCAGGGATTAGGAAATCATCCTATAAAGTAGATATGCAGAATGGCTAGCTTAAAAACAATTACACTAAATATGAGGGGGCTGGGATACCCTATCAAAAGAAAACGCACCACCTCGTACGTAAACACCATGAAACCACACATAGCCCTCCCACAGGAAATACACAATCCACCCAAAGGAAGTAAACTCCTGAGCGAACCCCACTTCAGTCAACCATGGGTTTCACCTGACTCAGAAAAGGTTCGCAGAGTAGCCATAATACTCAGTAGAGACCTGAATTTTAAAGCCACCACATTGCTAAAGGCAAAACAGGCAGATTCATTTTTGCTAAAGTAACACTAGATGAGAAAACTAAACTAAAATTGGCTCCCTATATGCCCCAAACTCAAAACAACTAGAAATCATCCAGAAGACACTAAACAAATTCCTCTCCTCAGAAGGGGAATCAATCCTGGGAGGTGACCTCAACCTAAACATGAGGGGCATCTCCCTGAAAGACATCCACCCCACAACCCCATGGGGAACCTTCCTCCAAGGGAAACCCCAAATAATTAGAGACTCTTACAAAAATACTTCAAAAATTGAGGCTTTTACAACACATGGGGTGAAAAATACCAGGGTGACACCAGCCACACATTCCAGTCCAAACGCCATGGCACAATGTTCAGACTGGATACCATTCTGCTCACACAAGACCTGACCCCCTTGGTTGAAACAACAAACTTGGGTAATGTAAGGTCCATGGGGTAGTTGCTCACGAGTAACCAGGCAAGACTCCAACCAATCTTTTAGCAGTTTTATTGTCCATACTATTTACAATGCAGAGCTACAAGTTCATGTCTGTATCAGTCACTCGCAGAATCCGGGAGTGGCCCCTTCTGGCTGTGATCCCAACGTAAGAGTTTTGGTATCCAAAATCTCCGCCTCCCCTCCTTGCGTTTCACCCATCTCCGCACTTGGGGCGATGGAAATGACGTGTCTCCCTCATCACCCGCTGAGCGAGGCAAGTGCAGAGCCTCTCCAACATCCCCAGAGCCTCTGCTCTCAAGCCCCTGAGCTGCCTGCCCCTCCCCACTGGAGACATCGCTGCTGCTGGTCAGGTGGGGCCAGGGCTCTCTGTAGCATCCCGAGAGCCCTTCCACCACCCTGCGCTGAGCCGGGGACAGTTCCCTGACAGGTAACATCAAAACCACCACACACCAGTAGAAGCTACCCTTAAAATAGGAGAGGAAGCACAAACTACCCCATCATGGTCCTTCAGTCCCATCCTAACCACAAATAAATTAAGAGTCTCACGAAAACTCTCCAGAACTGCTTCAAAGAAAGTGATATAGACAATATAAGAACCGCCCTCCCCTGGGACACAATGAAAGCAGTCATATAAGAGAAACCATCCCTTAAAAAACAAACCTCATCAAAAATTAGTAAACTAGAACAAGATATCACAGCCCTCTCATCACACTACAAACAAGAGCTAAAAGACTCCTTAAAATTCTAGAACAAACAAGAAGGGAATTTGACTTACTATAAATCAACAAAACAATCATTCTATACAGGGTGGATTTTTAAATCAAACTGATTTAAATCACGATTTAAATCACTAATCTGTAAGGCTCAAGGTGGATTTAAATAAAAAAAACCGGTTTATTTATTTATTTATTTATTTTAAAAAATTGCTTTTTTAAAAAACACAAACACATACAACAAAAAACATTACAACAAAATACACAACAAAAAGATAAATAAAAACAATTAAATCTAACCGACTTCCGGCGAGGACGCCATTGCGGGCGGTCGAGGGTCGTTTCGGCAGCGAGACGACCCTGGCCTGTCCCAGGGGTAGGAGCTCCGCTACCGCACAGCGGGCTCCGCCGAACCGCGGGTCGAGCGTCCCGCGGCACGGGCTCTCCAGCGGGCCCACTATGGTGCCGATCCCTTTCTCCCGTCCCCCTTGTAAAAGGGGCGCGGGAGTGAAGGGACAACGGCGCCGGGCTGTGGAGGCTATGCCCCAACCGGGCAGGCGAAGTGGCGGCTGCCGCCTGCAATGAGCGTGTCGTTCTTACCTGATTTGAAGGAAAAAAAGAAGAACCCCGTAAGCCGTAAGTACGGAGTTAATTGGATCTAAAAATTCTACAATTGGCACTCCGGGAGGAACGTCAAAAGGAAGCCCGTTCCTCTCTTTGCTGAATGAAGAAAATAACAATGTTTCTAGCTGCGGCTGCATTAGCGGATACAATGTTTCTAAGGAGCTTTTTGACAAGCGAGATCAGCTGAATCCCTGTCAGGGGAACTAAGATGTTGGGAATATTTCTTCTTTGAAGTTGTTGGATTATAATCTTTTCACCCTGATTCGGGGGGAAATGGCGGCTGAAACTTGTGGCTAAAGATGGAAAAGTACTGAAACTTGATACCCTCTGCCTACTTCTACCATGCTTGGTTTCGTTTTTAAACTGGCTTTAGATCCAGGTATGACCCATGAACAAAGGATAATTCTTTTGAAGTTAGAACTGTTAAACCAGAAATTAGAATTGTTGAAGCAGAATGTTGAGGAAAAGTTTTATGCAACAGGAAAGACTCTTGAGAACTTTGCTAAACTGGAAGAAAACCTTGCTAGGGAACTTGAGGAAATATTTGAGGAACAAAATATAGTGACTATGCAACTCCACCCCTTCATGGATCACTGCCTTGTCGTGGCGAAGGGGCTTGAATTACTCAGGGAAGCTATGAGCTATGCCGTGCAGGGCCACCCAAGATGGACAGGTCATAGTGGAGAGTTTGGACCAAACGTGATCCACCTGGAGGAGGAACTGGCAACCCACTCCAGTATCCCTGCCAAGAAAACTCCATGGACAAAGACAACAGGCATATAAAAGATATGACGCTGGAAGATGAGCCCCTCAGGTCGGAAGGCGTCCAACATGCTACTGGAGAAGAGCGGAGGACAAGTACAAGTAGATCCAAAGCTGATGAAGCGGCTGGGCCAAAGCCGAAAGGACACTCAGTTGCGGATATGCCTGGAAGCGAAAGGAAAGTCCAATGCTGTAAAGAAAAGTATTGCATAGGAACCTGGAATGTAAGAACCATAAACCTTGGTAAGCTGGATGTGGTCAAAAATGAGATGGCAAGAATAAACATTGACATCCTAGGCATCAGTGAACTAAAATGGACGGGAATGGGCGAATTCAGTTCAGATGACTATCATATCTACTACTGCGGGCAGGAATCCCGTAAAAGAAATGGAGTGGCCCTCATAGTCAACAAAAGAGTGGCGAAAGCTGTACTGGGATGCAATTTCAAAAATGATAGATTGATCTCGATACGAATCCAAGGCAGTCCTTTTAACATCACAGTAATCCAAGTTTATGCACCAACTTCCAGTGCTGAAGAAACTGAAATTGACCAATTCTATGAAGACTTACAACACCTTATAGAAATGACACCAAAGAAGGATGTTCTTCTCATTATAGGGGATTGGAATGCTAAAGTAGGGAGTCAAGAGATAAAAGGAACAACTGGCAAGTTTGGCCTTGGAGTTCAAAATGAAGCAGGGCAAAGGCTAATAGAGTTCTGTCAGGAGAACAAGCTGGTCATCACAAACACTCTTTTCCAACAACACAAGAGACGACTCTACACATGGACATCACCAGATGGGCGACATCGAAATCAGATTGATTATATTCTCTGCAGCCAAAGATGGAGAAGCTCTATACACTCAGCAAAAACAAGACCTGGAGCTGACTGTGGCTCTGATCATCAGCTTCTTATAGCAAAATTCCAGCTTAAACTGAAGAAAGTAGGAAAAACCACTGGGCCAGTAAGATTCAATCTAAATCAAATTCCTTATGAATACACAGTTGAAGTGAAAAACAGGTTTAAGGACTTAAGATTTGGTGGATAGAGTGCCTGAAGAACTGTGGATGGAGGCTCGTAACATTATACAGGAGGCAACAACGAAAACCATCCCAATGAAAAAGAAATGCAAGAAAGCAAAGTGGCTGTCCAATGAGGCCTTAAAAATAGCGGGGGAGAGAAGGCAAGCAAAATGCGAGGGAGATAGTGAAAGATACAGGAAATTGAATGCAGATTTCCAAAGAATAGCAAGGAGAGACAAGAGGGCCTTTCTAAACGAGCAATGCAAAGAAATAGAGGAAAATAACAGAATGGGAAAAACCAGAGATCTGTTCAAGAAAATTGGAGATATGAAAGGAACATTTCGTACAAAGATTACCACAATTAAGGACAAAAGTGGAAAGGACCTAACAGAAGCAGAAGACATCAAGAAGAGGTGGCAAGAATACACAGAGGAACTATACCAGAAAGATATAGAGGTCTCATACACCCCAGGTAGTGTGGTTGCTGACCTTGAGCCAGACATCCTGGAGAGTGAAGTCAAATGGGCCTTAGAAAGCCTTGCTAACAACAAGGCCAGTGGAAGTGATGATATTCCAGCTGAACTATTTAAAATCCTAAAAGACGATGCTGTTAAGGTGCTACACTCAATATGCCAACAAGTTTGGAAAACTCAGCAGTGGCCAGGGGATTGGAGAAGATCAGTTTACATCCCAATCCCAAAGAAGGGCAGTGCCAAAGAATGCTCTAACTACCGCACAATTGCACTCATTTCACACGCTAGCAAGGTTATGCTTAAAATTCTACAAGGCAGGCTTAAGCAGTACGTGGACCGAGAACTCCCAGAAGTGCAAGCTGGATTTCGAAGGGGCAGAGGAACCAGAGACCAAATTGCAAACATGTGCTGGATTATGGAGAAAGCTAGAGAGTTCCAGAAAAACATCTACTTCTGCTTCATTGACTACGCAAAAGCATTTGACTGTGTCGACCACAGCAAACTATGGAAAGTTCTTAAAGAAATGGGAGTGCCGGATCACCTCATCTGTCTCCTGAGAAATCTCTATTTGGGACAAGAAGCTACAGTTAGAACTGGATATGGAATAACTGATTGGTTCAAAATTGGGAAAGGAGTACGACAAGGCTGTATATTGTCTCCCTGCTTATTTAACTTATATGCAGAATTCATCATGCGAAAGGCTGGGCTGGATGAATCCCAAACCGGAATTAAGATTGCCGGAAAAAATATCAACAACTTTAGATATGCTGATGATACAACCTTGATGGCAGAAAGTGAGGAGGAATTGAAGAACCTTTTAATGAGGGTAAAAGAGGAGAGCGCAAAATATGGTCTGAAGCTCAACATCAAAAAAACTAAGATCATGGCCACTGGTCCCATCACCTCCTGGCAAATAGAAGGGGAAGAAATGGAGGCAGTGAGAGATTTCACTTTCTTGGGTTCCATGATCACTGCAGATGGTGACAGCAGTCACGAAATTAGAAGACGCCTGCTTCTTGGGAGAAAAGCAATGACAAACCTAGACAGCATCTTAAAAAGCAAAGACATCACCTTGCCAACAAAGGTCCGTATAGTTAAAGCTATGGTTTTCCCAGTAGTAATGTACGGAAGTGAGAGCTGGACCATCAAGAAGGCTGATCGCCGAAGAATTGATGCTTTTGAATTATGGTGCTGGAGGAGACTCTTGAGAGTCCCATGGACTGCAAGAAGATCAAACATATCCATTCTCAAGGAAATCGGCCCTGAGTGCTCACTAGAAGGACAGATCCTGAAGTTGAGGCTCCAGTACTTTGGCCACCTCATGAGAAGAGAAGACTCCCTGGAAAAGACCCTGATGTTGGGAAAGATGGGGGGCACAAGGAGAAGGGGACGACAAAGGATGAGATGGTTGGACAGTATTCTCGAAGCTACTAACATGAGTTTGGCCAAACTGCGGGAGGCAGTGAAGGATAGACGTGCCTGGCGTGCTCTGGTCCATGGGGTCACGAAGAGTCGGACACGACTGAACGACTGAACAACAAATGCAACTCCAAGAAGATGGAAACCCTGTTGGTGTGAGAGACCCAGGGTTGAAAGACAATTTATATCCGATTTCTGGGGTGAGAGCCTAGAAATGAAGGGAAAACGACTTTTGAAATTGCAATTTGAAGATGACTGGAATTCTGAAATGGAGATGCTGGAAGGTGATGCTTTGTGTTCCCTGGAGTTCTCTGCAAGGATGTCTATGGACTGCGTTCTGACCTTTGGTTATAAAGAAAAAGAGGACATTCTGGACAATGATGTTGGAGGGAGGTGGAGAGATGTCTGGTGGGTGATCCCGAGATGGCGAAGGAAAATGGTTAGAAGAGGGATAGGGTGAAAATATTTAAAATATAATTAGGACGGCTCATCATGGTACCCTGAAGTCAGTGTGTTAAGAATTTATGATTTTTGAACTAGTGAAGAGATATGTGAATTGATTATCAGCAGCAGTTTAAGTAAAATAAGATGTAAGATTTGATTTAAGAAGTAATATGTTGTATTATGAAGTAAAATTAAATATTAAGAAGTTATATTTGGATATTTTGATGGTAATAGATTTAAATTTTAGAGATGAGAAGTTATTAAAGTAAATTAGAATTGGAAGCAAAGGAGAGAAAACGGGGGAAGTCCCCCAAGTAGATTCCAAATAAGTTTTTTTAATTAGTGAAAGGAATGTTGGTATTCCAGTTTAGGTTTGTATCTTTATTTTTGTCTTTAATTGTTGTTTCTGTTGATGTTGTATTTGTTTTACTGTATTTTTTTTGTTTTTGTGGAAAACCAATAAAATTTTTGTGAAAAAATAAAAAAATCTAACTAACCCTCTTTTATAACATTGTATAGTGACTTCCTCACGCCCTCCGTCTGCTTTCCCTGTAAATCATCTTTAGTAATTTCTTTAGCTTTTTATATTCTAATGTTAATATAAAAAACACTTCTTGGCAGTAGTCTTTTCTATCCATTACCACTATCGCCCCTCCCTTATCAGCTGGTTTGATGATGATATCTGTTTCTGCTGCGAGTTGGTTTAATGTTATCTGTTCTTTCCTGTTTTTTTACTAAATGTGTTTTTCAACACCTTTTTCAATTCATTATATATCTTCTCCCAGAAGTCTTTTACTTTCGGGCACGTCCACCACGTATGAAAGAATGTCCCTTCTACTTGCTTACACTTCCAGCATTTGTTACATTGTCCATGATACAATTTTTTGCAGTCATATTCACACCCAGGTACTTTACTTTCTTAACAAAGTTCAATCCTGTTATATTCTGTAATTTTTCTTTTGATTTTTTACTAACACTTTAGTTTTGGCTTTATTCAATTTAAAGCCTGCAACTTGCCCAAATTCTTCTATGATTTCCAGTGCTGTAATTGCACTGTGTTCTGGATCTTGTAAGGTCAAAACCAAATCATCTGCAAAGGCTCTTAATTTATATTCTTTTACCCCCACCCTGATCCCTTTTACATTGTCGTCCTTTCTTATCATATTCAGCAAAACCTCCAAGACCGTTATAAACAACAATGGGGAAATTGGGCATCCTTGTCTGGTTCCTTTCTCAATTTTAATCTCCTCTGTTACCACATTGTTAACTATAATCTTTGTTCTTTGCTCACTATAAATGGCATTCAAGCCATTCAAAAAAAATTGTCCAACTTCCATTTTAGCAAAAATTTTCTTCATAAAACTCCAAGAAATACTGTCAAAGGCCTTTTCAGCGTCTATAAACATCAAAACAGCTTTTGTATTAATTTTCTTATCTAACCTTTCTAATATATCCACTAAGTTTCTAACGTTTCCATTCATATGTCTTCCAGGTAAAAAACCTGCTTGGTCCTTGTGGATATATTCCTTCAACACTCCTTTCAGTCTTGTGGCCAATATATTTGCAAAAATTTTATAATCCACATTTAATAATGAAATTGGATGATAATTCTTCATTTGAGCTTTATCCGTTTCAGGTTTTTGTATCAGAGTAATGTAAGCTTCTTTCCATGACTCGGGTGCCCTGCTTCCCCTTAGAATGTCATTACATACTTCCATCATAGGTTGAATCATCCAATCTTTTAAGATTTTATAGTATTTAGCTGTTAATCCATCCGGTCCTGGGGCCTTGCCCAGTTGCATCTTATTTATCGCCTCTTCTATTTCTTGTCTTGTAATTGGGTGGTTAAGTAATGTTTTTTTGTCTTCTGGGACCCTATGCAATGTATTTTTGTCCAAAAACTGGTCAATTTTATCATTATTCTGTTTTTCTTCATTATACACTTGTTTATAAAATTTCAGAAAGCATTTTCTGATCTCAGTAGGATTTTCAATGTTTTTCTCTTCTATTCTGATATTTGTAATTGTATTCATCTTCTGTCTCCTCTTTAATTGCCAAGCCAGCAATTTGCCACATCATCTTACCGTATTTTTCGCTCCATAGGACGCTCCGGACCATAGGGCGCACCTCGTTTTTACAGGAGGAAACCAGGGAAAAAATATTTTTCTGGTTTTCCTTCTCTAAAACCCATGTGGTTTTTTTTTAGAATCAGCTCAAAGTTTTGCAGCTTTTTTGCAAAGGGAAAAGCCCTGCTTTTTGAGGATCAGTTCAGATTTGTGCAGCTTTTGCAAAGGGGGAAAAGCATTGCTTACAAACCAGTAAGCACCAGTACAAACCAGTACAGACCAGTAAGCACCAGCAGGTAATAGGAAGCAAGAGGAAAGCAAACCAGTACAAACCAATAAGCACCAGTAGAAACCAGTACGCACCAGCAAGTAATAGGAAGCAAGAGGAAAGCAAACCAGTACAAACCAGTACAGACCAGTAAGCACCAGTACAAACCAGTACGCACCAGCAAGTAATAGGAAGCAAGAGGAAAGCGAACCTGTAGAAACCAGTAAGCACCAGTAGAAACCAGTACAGACCAGTAAGCACCAGCAAGTAATAGAAAGCAAGAGGAAAGCAAACCAGTACAAACCAGTAAGCACCAGTAGGTAATAGGAAGCAAGAAGAAAGCAAACCAGTAAGCACCAGCCAGTAATAGAAAGCAGGAGGAAAAGTAACGGAGAGCCTCAAATGGCTGAAAAACTCAATTTCCCAGGATCCTCAGCCCTCCCAAAGGGCTGTGCAAGGGGCCTGGGCGGGGCAGGAAGGGAGCTAGATCCCTTATCTCCCTCCCCGATCTCCTGCAATCAGCTGTTGAGCGGGTTCCTTTCAACACTCTCTTTCCCTCTTGTTAGCCTTTAGCTCTTTCTACAACAGAAAAAGCAGGATCTGCCTTTCCCCCCTGGGCAATTTGGCTCCAGGGACCATGCATTCGCTCCATAAGACGCACAGACATTTCCCCGTACTTTTTAGGAGGAAAAAAGCGCGTCTTATGGAGCAAAAAATATGGTAATTTTCCATTCTATTTCTTGGTTAATCAACTTCGAATATTGAACTTGAAGGGCCTTAATTTCTTTTTGGATCTGCTGATTTTTTGGATTCCCTCTCAACTTGATTTCCTTCTCCTTTAACTGCTTCAACAATTCATCTTTTTTCTGATCTTGTTGTCTTTTCCTCATTGCTTTCTCTCGTATTAGGAATCCTCTCATGACTGCTTTACTTTTTTTATTTAAATCCACCCTGAGCCTTACAGGCTAGTGATTTATTTTTATTTTTTTTATAAGAATTTATTAATGTTTAACAATAAAAACACACACAAAATACAAAAAATAACAAAACATTACAAAATACTACAAAAATACAAAAATCTTAACAAACAAACACTTATTTCACTATCCTTACCTTCTTCCTAACATTGTATTGGGACCTCCTCGCATCCTCTCTTCTGCATTCATTTCTCGTCTACTTTAATAACTTTATAACATTGTAAAATCCTCCTCATCTAAACTTAATCTTTATCAACCATAATCATCATTTCAATCTATTCTTAATCCTTATAAAAATAAACACAACATATTTCTAACTACTTCTTATATCCTATTTTAATCTAACTTCTAGAATTGCTGTAACCTTATATATCCTCTGATTTTACTTTCAAATGTCGTATCTTTTCGCACCATTTCAAATAGTCTTTGAATTTCTTCCAATCCTCCTGCACCGTTTCTTCCCTCTGGTCTCAGAGTTTCGCGGTCAGGTCTGCGAGTTCCATATATTCAATCAACTTCATCTGCCAATCTTCCACTGTTGGTAATTCTTCAGTTTTCCAGTTTTTAGCTATTAAAATCCTAGCAGCTGTTGTGGCATACATAAAGAATGTTCTATCTTTGTTGGAGATTTCATAGTTGGTCATGCCCAACAGAAAGGCCTCTGGTTTCTTACTAAATGTGTTTTTCAACACCTTTTTAAGTTCATTATATATCTTCTCCCAGAAGTCCTTTACCTTTGGGCACGTGCACCACATATGAAAGAAGGTACCTTCTACTTGCTTACACTTCCAGTATTTATTACACAAACCATGATACATCTTAGCTAACTTAACTGGAGTTGAATACCATCTATAAATCATTTTCATGATGTTTTCCCTTAACACATTACATGCAGAAAACTTAGTACCCTCCTTCCACAACCTCTCCCAATCTTCCAACATTATGTTATGCCCAACATCTTTTGCCCAGTCAATCATAGCTGATTTAACCATTTCATCTAGCAACAAATTATACATTCTGGAAAGATTTTTAGTACTTGGTTCTATTAGCTCTGTTTCCAGCTTGGATTTCTCTAACTGAAAGCCTTGTTTCTTATCCAACTTAAAAACTTCATTTATTTGGTAGTATTGCAGCCAGTCAGATACTTTCACTTTCAATTGTTCATAACTCTTCAGTTTAAAATTCTGACCTTCTTGTTCTAGTATGTCAGCATATTTCGGCCAATTTGCAGGCATATTGGGTCTCTTACAGGCCTTAGCCTCTGCTGGTGATAACCATCTGGGAGTTTTTCTCTCTAGTAAGTCTTTGTTCCGAATCCAAACCTGATACAATGCATTCCTGATAATGTGAGATTTGAAAGCTTTGTGGACCTTGACTTTATCATACCAAAGATAAGCATGCCAACCAAATACATTATCGTGTCCTTCCAAGTCCAAAACATCCGAGTTTTCTAACTTAAACCAGTCCTTTAACCAGCAAAAGGCTGCCGCTTCAAAATAGATTCTAAGATCTGGCAGTGAGAATCCACCTCTTTCCTTAGAGTCTGTCAAAATCTTGTATTTTATTCTGGGTTTCTCCCCCTGCCAGATAAATTTAGATAAATCCTTTCGCCACCTTCTAAAACAGTCCAACTTATCAATATCAGAAGCACTTGAAATAAAAACAGCATCTTTGGTAATACATTCATCTTAATAACTGCTATTCTGCCCATCAAAGACAATTTCAATCTAGTCCATATATCCAAGTCTCTTTTTATCTCACTCCACAGTTTCTCATAATTGTCCTTGAACAGGTTCAGATTCTTAGGAGCCAGGTTCACTCCCAGATACTTAACCTTATTAACAAAATTAAGTCAAGTTTTAGTTAGAACTTTAGTCTTTGCTTTGTTCAACTTAAACCTGCTACCTGTCCAAATGATTCTATTGTCTCTAATGCTTTAATAATAATAATAATAATAAATTTTTATTTATACCCCGCCCTTCCCCGCCAAACTAGGCTCAGGGCAGCTGACCACACTGTTATCTGGATCTTGTAGGGAGAGCACTAAATCGTCCGCAAAGGCTCTCAATTTATATTCTTTCTCTCCCACCCTAATCCCTTTTATCGACTGTTCTCTTCTAATCATATTCAGTAGGACCTCCAGGACCGTTATAAAGAGTAGGGGGGAGATAGGGCAACCTTGTCTCGTTCCTTTTTCTATCCTAATTTCTTCAGATATCACATTTATTATAATTTTTGCTTTTTGTTCTTTATAAATGGCATTTATGCCATTCAAGAATCTTTGACTGACCTCCATCTTTTCCAAATTCTTCTTCATAAAACTCCAAGAAATGTTGTCAAAGGCCTTCTCCGCATCTATGAACATCAAAGCAGCTTCTGTATTTATCTTCTTTTCTAATCTTTCCAATATATCCACAATATTCCTTGTATTACTATTCATGTGTCTACCAGGTAAAAAACCTGCTTGATCTTTGTGGCTATATTCCTTCAAAACTCTTTTTAACCTTGTGGCCATGACATTCGCAAAGATTTTATAATCCACATTTAGAAGCGAAATTGGTCGGTAATTCTTCATCTGTTTTATCTGTTTCTGGTTTCAAAATCAATGTGATATATGCTTCTTTCCATGAGTCCGGCGCCCTACCTCCCCCTAACATTCCACTTCCATTATTGGTTGAATCAACCAATCTTTCAAAGTCTTATAATATTTTGCAGTCAATCCATCTGGTCCTGGGGCCTTGCCAATTTGCATATTCTTAATTGCTTCTTCTATCTCTTGACTTTTAATAGGGTGGTTGAGTAATGCAGATTTTTCTTCTGGGATTCTATGCAAACCATTCTTTTCCAAGAACTGTTCAATGACACTTTCCTCTTGTTTCTCTTCTTTGTACAATTGTTTATAGAATTTCTGGAAGCATTTTCTGATCTCTGAATTCTCCACATTTTTATCCTTTACTTTTATATTTGTGATGGTATTTAATTTCTGTCTTCTCTTCAATTGCCAAGCAAGTAATTTTCCACATTTATTTGCCGATTCAAAGGTTTTCTGCTTCATTAATCTAATTTTCCATTCTATCTCTTGATTGAGTAATTTAGAATATTGGGACTGCAAGATCTTTTATTTCTTTCTGTATTTGTTGATTTTTAGGGTATCCTCTTAATTTTTTCTCTTTCAGCCTTATTTGTTCCAACAGTCTTTCTTTTCCAGATTTTGCTCCTTCTTCCTCTTCGCCTTCTCTCTTATGAGGAACCCTCTCATCACTGCTTTACTTGCGTCCCACACAATTCTTTTTTCCACTTGTGTATTCAGATTTATCTGGAAATATTCTTTAATCGTCTTTTGGGCATCTTCCAAAATCTTGGGAACTCTCAGTATCATACCCAGTATCATATATTTTTCGCCTTGCACAGTTATTTCAATCGCAATGTATCTCCCTTCTTCATCCTTAAAACAGTTGTCTTGGATTATATTTCTCTTTTGCATAAATTACAACTCCTCTCTTCTTGACTTTATCCGAAGATATAAATTCTTGTCCTAATTTTTTGTTTTGTAAAATCCTTCTATGCTGCCGAATTACATGGGTCTCCTGTAAACAGATTACCATATATACTTGAGTATAAGCCTAGTTTTTCAGCACATTTTTTGTGCTGAAAAAGCTGCCCTCGGCTTATACTTGAGTGAGGCGGGCGGTGGGGGCAGCGAGAAAGAAGCCCTTTCTCTCCGCTCGTGCCACCACCCGCTCTCCCCAGTCAACCATTCCTTAAGAAGCATACAAGAACGGCGGTTCTTTACTCTCCCCAGGCAGCTTGTTCTATTCCTGAACTGCTCACATAAATGCAAACTTGGCAAAGGAGGAAGAGGAAGGAGCAGCCCAAAGGGTTGCTTTCGGGCTGCTCGTTCCTCTTCCTCCTCCACAGCGGCAAAGGTGAACCGGCTTATACTCGAGTCAATAAGCTTTCCCAGGTTTTTGTGGGAAAATTGGGTGCCTCGGTTTATATTCGGGTCGGCTTATAATCGGGTATATACGGTATGTCTAAGTTCTTCTTTTCTAATGCATGATTCACTCTATGTCTCTTGGGCCTCTGGTTCAGACCGTGAACATTCCACGTCAGTAGTTTCATCATCATTTTATTAGGCAATACCTCCAACTGCTCCTGGTACTTCTTCTTCCTCTCCTTCTCCTGGCGCCGATCCTCCTGGTACAGATGGGTATAGTCTTGTCAGATCTAGTGATGACCCTTCGAAATCAGATGCGTATTTCTCCAAAAGATTCCGTTTGTCCTCAATTGATCTTATTCTTACTCTTCTTTCCTTGTATCTGAACGTTAGGCCTTGTGGAAATTCCCAACTGAAAAGAATCTTCCTTCTTAATTCGGCTGCCAGGTCAGCAAATCCAGATCTTAAATTCAAGAAGTACCTGGGAATGTCTTTATAAATGATGACAGGTTGCTGTTGCACCACCAGGTTATTCTTGTAGTGAAGGTCAAGAATCTGGTCTCTCTGGTATCTGTTCTGGAACACTATCATACAGTCATTTACAGTCTTTGTATTCTTCTTGCCTTTGGCTCCAAATCTATAGGCCAAATTCTTTTGAATCCTCAATTGTTTTAGATTTCACTGATAAGTCTTTAAGTTGTTCCCTTAAATCTCCCACTACTCTTTCAATTTTCTGATCTATTGCTTCTTTCAAGTCTCCTATCTTTTTTTCAATATTTTGCTCACTCTGTCTTATTTCTTTTTTGATTTCCGAAAGCAGACCCTCCCATTCTTTGCCTTCCTCCTGTCTCGAGGCTCTCCTCTCTGCTGGTGTAGCATTACCTTTTGTTCCTTTCCTCTTGTTTGATCTACAATATGCTACAACTTTATCTATCCGCAGAAACCCCCATTTGCTCCTTTAATAGCTAGAATAAAGTTTTAAACAGAAAATACAAAACCGTTACTTCTGAGACCTCTAGATCCAGTGCCGAGGGCCTTCTGGTGGTTCCCTCACTGCGAGAAGCAAAACTACAGGGAACCAGGCAGAGGGCCTTCTCGGTAGTGGCGCCCGCCCTGTGGAACGCCCTCCCGTCAGAAGTCAAGGGAATAAACAACTACCTGACATTCAGAAAACACCTAAAGGCAGCCCTGTTTAGGGAAGTTTTTAATTTGTGACTCTGTATTGTATTTTGATTGTTGGAGGCCGCCCAGAGTGGCTGGGGAGACCCGGCCAGATGGGCGGGGTATAAATAATAAATTATTATTATTATTATTATTATTATAGATGGCACTCTAAAACACTATCAATATACAGTTACTAAATGTTCCCAGTTCGTAGTGTCTCAATCTCTTTCACTTTAACTTTCTTTGTCTTTGTTTCTACAGTCCTTTCTGCTTCTTTGTTCTTAGTTCTTTGTTCCGATCTCGCTGCCACTCTGTATCTTTCACGCCTCCAGTCTTTCTTTTCAATATCCTAATTGTCCTTGTTGATTCCTCGGACCTGTAAAGAGAAAAGAAACCCCCTCCCTATCCCACAGCCTCCATAGGCGGCTGAAAACAATAAACTAAAATAAGAAAGAAGAGAGAGGTGGGGTTTCAGTTGTCTTTATCCCACTAAAAATCGAGACGGAGAACTGTAAATTTTCGTCTTTGAAGCAGTAGTCTTATTTTTCCATCGGGGACAACTTTTAGTAAAACAGCTTCACCCGAAACCCAGCAAAGAGGACTCGATGGGTCAGCGAGTTAGCGCTGACTAGCAGCCTTGTCTGGAGTCGGGGGTGACAAAGCAAAAAAAGAACAATTCACTCTCTTCCGTCCTCCATATCCCTCTAAATTCCTGCTAGTTCCAAACTCGCAGTCCAGCAACAGAGTCCAAATCTTCAAAGTAGACAACCCCCAAATAAACAAATCCGGAAAAGATAGTTCCGTTATCTACAGTTCTCAGTTGTGCAGTCCAAAGCGCTTTCCCCCCATTTATCTTAATGTACTCTTTCTTTTCCTCACTGTAAAGCGGAGAATGGCTTCTCACCCTGTCCCCAAGCCTTTCTTCTGCTTAAAATGTCTTTTTTATATCCAAGCCCCAAAGCGAGCATAGGTTCTTTCAGACTCGTTCGGCTCTCTTTATTTCAGATCTTATCTCTCCTCCCAAGGGAAAATGCTGTTGGGGGGATGTTAATAAAAAAAAGTCTTACACTCTACAGGTACGCTTCCCTTCTTCCGTCTAGCAGCGTCTTGCCAAGCGCCATTTTCACACCAAGATTCAGGGAAGGATTCCCTTCTTTTGCCTTCTCCACTTACTTGGTTTCCCCTGCTGTTCTCATTTTATATTAAAGCCTTTTTTTACGGGGAAAGTTCTTATTTCTCGGAGGCGGACCGCTTCACATCGGGTGCCTGAGACTTCGCGTCTCCGCGGGTTGCGGGTTTTTATCCTCTGCGTCCACGACACACTTTCCCTCCCGAGGGCTCCTCTTCTTCTCTCTTTGGAGCTCCTACCAGGAAAGGTTCCCTCAGAACGCCGCTGGATAAACCAAGCTTCAAGGTAGCCCCCCCCCTTGAAGCGCCTGGGTCCACATAGCCTTTGTGAGCCCCCCTTCTCCCACGGTACGCTCGGAAGCCCAAGAGGGTTTTCCGCGCACCCAGCGAAATATTCTTTTCTAGCAAGAGCCACGCAGAGCGTTAAGTGGCTCTCCCTTTGCTTGCTTTACAGTGAGCTGTTGGAATGTTCATTGTTATATGAATAAATAAATGTACTGTATTGGCCTGCTGCAGAAAAGACGTTAAAATGGGCCCCGGGCAGGTGTCTCTAAGGAGAGCCTTCCACAATCAAGGGGCCACTGCCAAAAAGGCCTTCTCACTCATAGGCATCCTCTGTGCTTCAGCCAGAGCAGACATGTGAACCAGGCACTCCACTGATGGTTTCAAGGCACAGGTAGGTACATATGAGCAAAGGTGTTCCATTAGGTACAGAGATTCAAACTGCATGCACAGTTTTTCTACAGCAAGCCACTAAATTGGTACTTTGTGGGCAGCAGAAATACAAACTTCAAAGACACTTCTGACCATGTCACTATAAAAAAATTGAATGCACAAAACGATTACTTTCCTCCATCCATTTCACAACCAAACTGTTCCTTGTAACCATCATCTCTGCTACATGTTCCAAAGCAGTGGCAGTCCTGCTACCACAAAATAGAGAAAGGGAGGGAGGGAAGAGAGAGAGAAGGAAGGAAGGAAGGAAAGGGAGAGAGAGGGAAGGAAGGAAGGAAGGAAAGGGTGAGAGAAAGAAAGAGACAAGGAAGGAAGGGGTGAAAGAGAGAGAGAGGAAGAGAGAGGGAAAGAGGGAGGGAGGGAAGAGAGAGAGAAGGCAGGCAGGCAGGCAGGAAGGGGAGAGAGGGGGGAGGAAGGAAGGAAGGTGTGCTGGCCCCAGGGGGGGGGTCCGTGTAGCAAGGTCCAAGTCCAGTCCGGGGTCAAGGGGTCCAAAGGAGGTCAGTCCGACGGGGAGCAAGGCAGGGAGCAGGTCAAAGTCCAAGGCACGAGGTTGCAGGTTGAGCACACGCTTGCAACAAAGTTGCTCACGCAACTTGGGCTGGGTCTGGCTGGCTTTTATCTGGCCCTATGCTTAGGGCGGTCCCGATCCTCCGGAGACTCGCCTCTCCTCCGGGCCTGGAGGCGAGCACTCCTCCTGCAGACACTTAACTCCCTTCGCCTCTCTGCCCTGAGCCTCTGTAGCTCAGGAGAGGCTGGTGGGTTACTGGACCCAGGGGATGCCTCCGCTTCCTCTGAAGAGGCTGGGAGTGGAGCACCTGCAGGCAATGGGTCCTCCCTCCCATCAGGAGCCAGAGCAGACTCTGCTGATGCCTGCACCTGGGGATCCAGCACAGGTGGGGATCCTTCCAGCCCTGGCCCCGGCTCAGCTGGTTCTGGAGGCGGGGAATCCTGTGCAGGCTGGGATCCCTCAGGTTCAGCATCAGAGTCTGACTCCCAGGCCATCACAGAAGGGGTGAGAGAGAGTGAAAGAGAGAGAAGGAAGGAAGGGGAGAGAGGGGGGGAGAGAGAAAGAAGGACGGAGGGAGGGAGGGAAGAGAAAGAAGGGAGAGAGAGAAAGAAAGAGAGGGGGGAAGGAAGCCTGCTCTTGTGAGAGGCGGTGGCGGGATGAGCACCCCGAAAGGAGCGCTTTAGGGGCGCTGATCCCGTTACCACATCTCGCAGGGGCAACCACGTCTCCCTTCCCCTCGGCTCGCTGTTGGGTGGGTGGGCGGAGGGAAAGCAGCCCAGAAAGCAGCCCTCCCTTGCCGCTCACCCCAAAGCAGCGGGGCTAGGCAGGAGCTAAGCATCTCTTGCACAGCCCCGCTGCTCCAAAGCAAGCCGCGAGGGAGGGAAACGGAGCCCTCCCTCGCGGTTCGTGCCAAAGCAGTGGGACTGGGCAGGAGCAAACGGCTGCTGCCCAGCCCAGCTGCTCTGCAGTTGGCGGCGGTGGAGGCAGGGGGGCGGAGAAGCCCGATTTCGGGGTACTCGCCCCTCTCCCGCCACTGGCGGCGGAGAAGCCTGATTTTTAACATACAAATTACGCGAGAAGGTCAACCATGACTTTAAGGAAGAAGGGAACTTTTTACAAACTACTTAAAAAGACAACAAAGGGATTTGGACTCCTTGGCAGGTTTTGTATAAACATCCACAATTTAGAAGTAGAACATTGGATAGATAAGACAATTTTATAACATGCAGAGAATAATATGTATAAACAAACCAGAGAGGGGAGCTGAGGGAAGTGTTTGGAGGGTGGGAGAGGGGAAAGGGGGGGTGTAATTGGATATATTATTTCTTTTGTTAAATCTGTTCAATAAAAATAATTTTAAAAAACAAATACCTTAGTAAATTTTGCAGCAAGGAGACATCTATTATAGTGTTAATGAAAACAAACTTTTCTTATTACATAATAAATACCTACACCAGGGCGGTCCACCTTTTCATACCAAGTGGGCTGGAAGAGTACTTCAACACAGAACTTGTGGGCCACACACTGCCTTGTCACGTGTGGGTGGAGCAAAGCCAAAATTTAACTCACACAGACACTGACACACACACACTGCTGTCATGTTGCCTTCCCAAAGCTAGGAAAGTGCTAATTAGGCTTTGGGAAGGAAGGAGGACTCAAGGCCCTGTCAGAGCCGTCATACTTCCTCCCCAAAGCCCAGCACCTCACTTACCCAGCTTTGGGAAGGCAGCACAAGGGCTGGGTGGCAGGTGTCAAATGTTGCTGAGGGCTGTCAAAAAAAAGGCCTCAAGGGCCACATGCACCATGGCCTACACCATCTCCAGACAGAACAGGGTGGATTTGATTTAAATCAAACTGATTTAAATCACGATATAAATCACTAGTCAGTAAGGCTCAGGGTGGATTTAAATCAAAAAAATCCGATTTAAATTAAAAAAAATGGATTTTTTTTTATTTAAATCCACCCTGAGCCTTACTAAGTAGTGATTTAAATCGTGATTTAAATCAAATCCACCCTGAGACAGAATATGCAAGCTGATCTGGAAAAACAGTAAATGTCATCCTGGCCAGATTCAAAAGCACTTTCCAATGACAGATCCACTGGGACCAGCCAGATCAGTTAAGAGGCCAAAGCAGCAGAGGACACAGTAAGACCAGAAGGTTAAGAGCAAAAGCAATTTTGGAACGTCAAACACAAAACTTAGTGTTAGTGCCCATTACTTGCTGCCATTATACACATGCTTAAAACCCAGGCTTCACAACCGGCTTTTAAATAACCTTCCCCCCTACACTCCTTAGTGCAGCAGTTATCAACCAGGGAACTGCAGCTGCCTGGGAAGCCTTGAAAAATTGTCAGGGGAGCCACAGCCAGCCACAGCCTCCCTACCTCCCTCTTGCCTGGCAAGCAGCTTGGAAAAACTCCTGCAGCAACAACAGAAGATAGTGGAACAGAAAGCACAAGCTGGGAGACAGAACTCTGGGGACCAGGAACAGCAAAACGATTGGGTGGGGAGCACCTTAGGTGGGAGAGCCATACATCTAGGTAGTAGAAAGGATGAGAACGACACACACACACACACACACACACACCCCAAAAAACAGCTCTGCATCCAAATCTCTCCCCCATAATGTGTAGTAATGGAAACACATGCCATATCATCACACAGGGAGAGGGAAAATGCACACTGTGGTATCTCTAGTAGACATCATAGGGAAGAGGACAGATAACTCAGTATGTGGATGCCATTTGGCAGGGAGGCCCCACATTGTTCTTCAGCTTTAGAACTACCTTCCCACTTGTGAGGCGTGTGGAAAAAACCTGAATCTTCCTTTTGGTGGTGGTAGAAATACAGAACCTTTGATATTTATACAAGTGCCTAATGCAATATTGATGCTGCACTGGATTGGAATTGAATATGCTTCTGTATGCAGACTCAGTCTAACAAGATGGGGGGGGGGAACCTTGAAAATATGAATAGAAAATCTTGATAGGGGTTAGAAACAATGGGAAGAGGCAGATGACACACAAAATTTGGGGTGTGAGCCATCTGTTAATTTTATTAGTCGTGCAACTATGCTTGTTCACATGCCCCATTAAGTGTGCCAAGAGGACTGTCACCTGAGGGATTTATATAACCTACCTTTCCACCCAACCTACTAGCCACAACAGCAGCTAGAGAGCTCTGCACCTTCCAGGTCATGCAAAGCAACAGAGCTGAAAAAGCTGAGGGGATTTTGAGATCTCCTTTCCACTAACCTGATGGCCTATACAAAGGAAACCAGAGGCATATTAGGCCCGTTGAGAAAAGACATACCTCAGAATAGGAAAGGATTTTTTCTGTATGCTACAGCAGCCACCAGGATTGTATTTGCCAGCAAATGGAAGAGTGAGATAATACCTACAAAAGCTGACTGGCTATATAAATTAAGCAAATTTATGAAAATGGCAAAGTTAACTGCATTTGTAAGAATGCGGTCAAATCAAAAAGTTAGACAGGAATGGCAATGTTTAAACACTGCTCCAAAAAGAACATGCTGATATGCTTAGATTAAAGGAGTAAAGTGAAATAGAACTCACTAACAAATTATATTATAAAGTGAATAAAACACAATAACTCAAAAGATTGCAATGTTTTGGATCAAATTTACACGGAAGTCGAGATGGGGTGGAGGGAAGTCGTGGGTGTGGTAGTGGGTAGTCACGGGGGCGGGTATGATCTTTGTGTAAACAGCAAT